>NC_080176.1:85170633-85288738 GCF_950295315.1 Erinaceus europaeus
CTGCGCAATCCAGAAAGGAGGCACTGGGGAGCATTCTGGTACAAACACTCGTTTTATTTGGGGATGGGTACAGGTTTATATAGAGACTTAAACAAAGAACATTTTTCAAGTATGTCAGAAATGACAGGTTTCTTAAAGTCAGCTTGCCCCTATGGTAGGGGGCTGGTATGACAAGAATTGATGAGATACATAAAGGTCAAAACAATTAGTCTCAATGATGCAGGCAGGTTAATTATCCAAAGGCATTTGAGAGAAGCATAGGGGCTAAACCAGTAAGGTGAGATAGAGAAGAAGAAAAACAAAACTTGATGTAAATCATAGATATCAAAGGAAACAAAGAAATAAGATTTTGGGGCTTTTCACTGTCTGGTGTTAGGGGTGTATGATAGAGTGTTTCTCCTTTGTGATCAAAAGGTGAAGTGGATGTGTGAACTTTGAGTGAACCCTCAAGCAGGCAGCCATTTGGCCTGCTGCTAGCAGGGAGAAACTAAGTATGAGAGGCTTGTAGGCTTTCTGTGAGCTTGAGAGACTAACAAGGAGAAACTGAGTCTGGGAGACTTTTCCCTCTTGGCTCATCTCTATAAGGAGAGAGGCTAACAAGTGAGATGTCTTTCCAGACCTCCATCCAAGGATGGGAGAGCTTCCCTAAGCTCTACCAAGCTTTCACATAGTCCCATACCTCTTGTGGCCTGGGAGGTGGCATAGTGTATAAAGTGTTGGACTCTCAAGCATGACGTCCTGAGTTCCATCCCTGGCAGCACATGTACCAGAGGGGTGTTGTATTCTCTCTCTCTTTCTCTCTCTCCCCATCCTCATTGATAAATAAATAAAATATTTCTTTAAAAAATGCTTCCTCTCAGAATGGAGCCGTGAAACCTCCTGCATAGTTCACAAGTGAGTGACCCAGTCAGGCTACCTGAAGAGTTCCCAAAGGACAAGCAACATCAGCTGCCAGCCACCTGAATGTACCAGCTAGGACATTTCTGCCCTGACTTATTTCAAGACAACACAGGCATCCAGTGTCATAGGAAGCAGAGGAACAGCCCAGCCCAGCACAAAAGAACACAGAAATGTAGAAGGTAACACACTGGTTATCACTTAAATGCCTTATTTTGCAAGAATAATCAAAATGAAAGTAAAGAAAAATTTCAGTTTTGTAACAACCCTGAAAAATCTGATGAAATGTTTTTAAAAGTTCATGCAGCAAATGATGGGAAAAAACAAAGTCTTTGATGGGAAAGACTAAAAAAGTAGAAATAAGATTAGGAAGGAAAGTGACTTTTGGATTCATATATTCTTTGGTATTAAATAAAAATCCAATTAACATATGCTGAAACAGTGGACCATTTTAAATAGATACTGTTGAGGCTAAAATACTGAAAGCATATGTGAAAGCTGCTATTTAAATTCACATTTTACACTTCTTAATTGTATTGGGTTCACACTTCCTTTTTTTAAAAAAATAATATTATCTGATACAGACAGAGAGAAATTGAGAGAGAAGGGGGAGATAAAGAGGGAGAGAGACACCTGCAGCCCTGCTTCACCACTTGTGAAGCTTTCTCCCTGCAGGTGGGGACCAGGGGCTTGAACCTGGGTCCTTGTGCACTGTAATGTGTGTGCTTAGCCAGGTGAGCCACTGCCTGACCCACCTTCTTCCTCTTTTAAAATAACAAAGTACACTAAATGTGTAATAAGTTAAGAAGCAATACACAGGGGGTTGGGTGGTGGCGCAGTGGGTTAAGTGTATGTGGTGCAAAGCACAGGGACTGGCGTGAGGATCCCGGTTCGAGCCCCCGTCTCCCCACCTGCAGGGGAGTCGCTTCACAGGCGGTAAAGCAGGTCTGCAGGTGTCTATTTTTCTCTCCCCCTCTCTGTCTTCCCCTCCTCTCTCCATTTCTCTGTCCTGTCCAACAACGAACAACATCAACAATGGCAATAATAATAACCACAACGGGGCTACAACAACAAGGGCAACAAAAGGTGGGAAAAATGGCCTCCAGGAGCAGTGGATTCATGGTGCAGGCACCGAGCCCAGCAATAACCCTGGAGGAAAAAAAAAAAAAAAAGAAGCAATATATAGGTTCAAGGAAAAGTAGAATGTATTTCTTTTCATAGACAGTGTCTGAGTTTTGCTTTACAACAGCTTTAAAAATGTTTTGAGTGATGTATGAGGTAGTGCTGCAGTGGGTAAAATGCTCAAACAGTTTGATTCCTGGTAGCACATGTACCAGAGTGATGTCTAGTTCCTTCTTATTTGTCTCCCCCTCCTTCCCTCCCTCTCTTCCTATTCTCATAAACAGATACAAACACAATCTTTTAAAAATGTTTTAGGGGGCACATGGGGTTAAGCACACATAATACCAAATGCAAGGATCCTGTTTGGAGCCCCTGGCTCCCCACCTGCAGGAAGGTCGCCTCACAGTGGTGAAGCAGGTCTGCAGGTGTCTCTCTCTCTCTCTCTCTCTCTCTCTCTCCCTCTCTCTTTGTCCCATCTCTCTCAATTTCCCTCTGTCCTATCCCAAATATCGAGAAAAAAAAATGCCCACAGAAGCAGTGGATTTGTAGTGCTGGCACCAAGCCCCAGTGATAATCTTGGAGGCAAAAAAAAAAAAAAAAGGTTTTGGTAAAGAGATTGGAAAATAGCTCACCTTGCACACTTGACCTTGTGCAAGGACTTGGGTTCAAGTCCCTGGCACCACACAGAAGTATTATGCAAAGAGGAAGTTTCATGAGTGGTGGAGTGGCACTGTAGCGTCTCTCCTCTGTCTCTCACTCTCATTCTGAAGAGCAGCAGGAGGAGGAAGAGGGGAGGGAGTTTGCCAGGAGTGGAGTCATACATGTGCAAAGGCCTGGTGACAGAAACCAACTGATAAAGAAAAATGTTTGAGCAAGAACAAGAGATAGCTTATCAGGAAGAAAACATTCCTTATCATGGGACCAGATGGTGACACACCTGGTGGAACACACATTGCATTGCTCGAGGGCCAGGGTTCAAGCCCCTAGTCCTTACCTATAGCGGGGAAGCAGTGCTGCAGGTGTCTCTCTTCCTCTCAATTTGTCTCTACCCAAATATAAATAAATGAATAAGAAAAGAGAACATTCCTTATCATATATGGAGCCCTGGGTTCAAGTTCTGACACGGCAGGGGACCACTATGGATCACACCAGAGGAGTTCCAAGGATGATGGAAGAACGCTGCACAAACTGTCCCCCTTTGCCCACCCCCGTAAGTATACACAAGATAAGCATATGGTACACAAGTAAGAATACCGCAGTGCTGTGCACACATAGGCTCCTTGCTTCACTCCCTGGCTTTGCATTAAACACGGCTTTTGTTTTTGCCTTAATTAAAGTGCTGCTCAGCTCTGGCTTATGGTGGTGACAGGGGCTGAACCTGGAACTTTGGAGCCACAGGCGTGAAAGTGTTTTGTCTAACCACTGTGCTAGCTCCTTGGTCTGGGGAAAAAAAAATGTTTCCAAGCCAATAATTTTGTTCACACTACAGTACAACTTTGAACTTAGGGGCTTTAGTTGTTTGTGACTGTGACAGAGTAGACATAAAAGTCTTGAGGACTATTTGGGGAGGGAGGGAGGAAGGGGAGAGAGGGGGGTTGGGAGAGAGGTAGGGAGGGGAGAGGGACTTGGAGAGGGAGGGAGGAAGGGGGAGGGGATAGGAGAGGAGGGGAGGGAGAAAGATCCATAGATCTTTCCTCTAGCTATCAAAAAGTTAAACTGCTTTCTCCATTCCAGCTTGCAATGAAGGCTTTAAACACAACCCTGCCTGCCATGTGTGGAAATAAAATGTTTCTCCTGCAGTCACTCAGGGCTTTACCTTGACTTGGTTAAGAGAGAAGCTCTTTTGCCTGTTATGTGTCAGGGAGGGGAGGCCCCAGGGAGGAGAGCACAGGGCTTGGGCTGCTATTGTTCTTTGCACCAACCCTGCAGAACTATTTCCAAACAAAATCTACCCTGAAAATAGCCCAGGACAGAAGGAAATGTGAATCACACCAATGTTTCCTCAATAGCTCCCTGGATCTTTTCTGCTTTCCCTTTTCCAGTTCAATTCTGTAGTGGCCAGAATTGTCCTGAGCTTCAAGGCTCACTCAGCAGAGTTTTCCAGTGAGGATCTGTTAAGGGAAAAACCAAATGCCCACCCCAGTCCAAACTCCTTGTAGGTCAGGCATCTGAATAACTCCCAGCTGGATGGGATAATGAAGTGTGTGCTCTCTGCCAGTGAAAAGGCAGCACTCCAATGGGACCTGATGGCCAGGCTTTCATTTCTTCTTTTGGATAAGGAAGGGTTGCTGCAGTTATTTTTCTGCAGTTGGTGTAGAGCCACTTCTGTTTCTAGATCTCTCTCATTTATTTTAACAGGAGAGAGGGGGAGATATGAAGAGAGAGGGAGAAATGTACAGAGAAAGATACACACACACACAGAGACCACAGCTCCCCTCCTTTTCTTTATTTTTGTATTTTATTTATTTATTTGGTGGAACCTGAGAACAATTGGGGGGGGTGGGGAGATAGAGGAAAGAGAGCAGCCTGGTGGTGGCCCACCTGGTTGAGCGCATGTTACTATGTGCAAGGACCAGGGTTTGAGCCCCTGGCCCCCACCTGCAGGGGGAAAGCTTTGTGAGTGGTGAAGCAGGGCTGCAAGTGTCTCTCTGTCTCTCTATCTCCCCCCCTACCCTCTCGATTATGGTTGTCTCTATCCAATAAATAAAGATCAGAAAACATTAAAGAGAGAGAGAAAGAGTGGGGCACCTGCAACACGGCTTCACTGCTGGTGTCCTTCCCCCTGCATGTAGGGGCTGAGGATTTGAACCTGGGTCCTGAACATTTTAACACGTGTGCAACCAGGTGCACCACCACCGGGCCCTTTCTGGGGTCACTGGAAGGCTGCCTTTGCACTGGGGGACCTCTGCGATCTCAGACATGCCAGTTCTGTGTAATGATATTATTTTTAGTTGGTGTGTAACATTAAAATATTGTAAAATTTTTATGGGTCTACTTCCACACCTATATATGTGCATATATACATTTAAATATTTATTTATTCCCTTTTGTTATTATTGTAGTTAGTATTGTTGTTGTTATTGTTGCTGTTGTTGGATAATACAAAAGAGAAATGGAGAGAGAGGAGAGGAAGACAGAGGGGGAGGGAAAGGTAGACACCTGCAGACCTGCTTCACTGCTGGGGTGGGGGGCTCGAACCGGGATTCTTAGGCTTTGCACCATGTGCACTTAGCTTGCTGCGCTCGCTACTGCCCGACTCCCTATATGTGCATATTTATCTTTAATTATTTGTTTTTCAGCTCCAAGGACTTGTACAAACATGGTTACATCACTCATGGGCTGATGCTGGTTTTTGTTGTTGTTGTTGTTTTGTTTTACTTCAGATGGGAAGAGGAGAGAGAGAGAGAAAGAGCAGGAGAGAAGTGGCAGCACTGTTCCACCATGTGTGGAGCTGCCCAGTGTTGTGGTGCTGGGGCAAAGAGCTGGGACTCTGGCATGATAAGATAAGATATGGCAAGATTCACGCTCTACTGGGTGAGATAGTTCTGGGCCCCTCTTTATCCATTACATTTTTTGTTCTTTTCTTTTTTTTTTTTTCTTTTTTAAAAATATTTTAATTTTATTTATTCCCTTTTGTTGCCCTTGTTGTTTTATTGTTGTAGTTATTGTTGTTGTCGTCGTTGTTGGATAGGACAGAGAGAAATGGAGAGAGGAGGGGAAGACAGAGAGGAGGAGAGAAAGATAGACACCTGCAGACCTGCTTCACCGCCTGTGAAGCGACTCTCCTGCAGGTAGGGAGCCAGGGTTCGAACCGGGATCCTTATGCCGGGTCCTTGTGCTTTGCGCCACCTGCGCTTAACCCGCTGCGCTACAGCCCGACTCCCCCCTATTTTCTTTTCTTTGTCACTGGGTTCTACCTACCTAGACTGACTTTGTCAAATGGAGAGAACGAGAGAACTAGAGAGAGAGAGAGAGAAACATGACACCATAATACAGAAGCACCCTTCTCCACCCCAGGGTCATGGTGTCCCCATGTCCTGTACCCAGGACTAAAACCTGAGCCATGCACCTGGCAGAGACAGCACCCTCCCAGCTGAGCTATCACCCCGACCCTTGAGCTTTATTACTGTTGTTGGTATGCTTCTAAATTCTGCTTATAAGACCTTCTGTTTTGATCATCACATTAGGTTCGCTTGTATTACTTACAGTGTGGTCTATTTACATAATCACTGTTTTACCTGGGTCCCACCCTGCCTGCAGGGTATTGGTTTAATCCTCACTGGTTAGATGGAAGCTTTCTATGTTCTGTTCAAGCTCTTTTTTTGCTCTGCCCCCTCTCCTGGTCATTTCCTCTCCCTTGCCACTTCTGGTGAAGAGGTGAAGAGATGCATAAAAGGTGATGTATCTGATTAATAAACGAGATACTGCTTCCCAGCTCAGCCATGAGTCCCTGGTCCTCTGTCTCCCGCCTGCGAAGCTAGACCAGCAACTGGTGCACTGCATTGGGACCGGCAACTGTTATTGTTATTGTACTTTAAAGACATGCATCTTTATGAGCAAAAGGCCGGAGAGCTGCCATTTGGCAGTTCTGGCCTAGGCAATACTGAGATTAAGCCCTTAGCTTCATATACCAGTCCTGTACCCCAGTGCTGAGCTATCTCTCAAGCTCCTCCCTGTTTAGTTCTCAGGTAACCACAGTCTCCTTTCTTCCCTGCAGAATGTAGAGACTGTGGAAATGACAAGTGGAGGATGCTGATGTCAAGACTAAAGAGAAACCTGGGCAGATTAGTTTAGGACAAGGACATGGCCCATGATCCATCTTTCCAGGATGCTGTTGGGCTCTGGCATGAACTGGCCCTGTATTTTCAATCCTCACAACTGGAACCCAGACATGATTTTCTGAAAAATGTTAATACCTGACTGGCTTTCTTAAATTAAACATGCGGTCCGCTACAGATTAAAATTTAACAATCCAGGTTAATGCTGATAGAGAAAGGAAGGGAAGTAAATCAGAGTAAAGAGAAATGTTTTTGCACAGACACATAAAAGAATCTCTAAATTATTCAGTTATTATGACCTAGGAGGCAGAACAGTGGCAAAAGTCTTGGACAAAAGAGAATGGAGTCCGGAGTCTGCTCCTCAGAATTGCATGTGCCAGAATGATTCTTTGGTGTTCTCTCCCTCGCTCTCATAAATAAATGAATCTTTAAAAGTTACTTCAAAAAGAAATCCAATTATCAGCTTCTGAGTAAGTTCAAATATATGCCAAGGCTTGGTAATTTCAAAACAGTAAAAAACTTTCTGTTCAATTTTGCAGTGACTCTAAAAAAAAAAAAAAAAAAAAACCACCACTACTATCATAGTCCAACTTAAAATTTTGAAGAAAAAGAAATATATTGCAGTGATTGGGCAGATTCCCATTGGAATACCCATTGGGTACTGCAAAGTCCTATTCATCTCCATGTGGAACACAGTACCATGCTTTGTTTTCATGACGTGTAATTTTTTTTATTATTATTACTTTAAACCAGAACACTGATCACCTGTGGCTTATGGTGGATTGAACCTGGGACATTGGAACTTCAGGCACGAGTCTCTTCTCCCCCAGGCATAGTCCATACAATGTGAGCTCATGCCCTAATGGTCAGCCAGGTGCACCACCTCCCAGCAAGGTGAATAGTCAAAGTTGAGATGCCAGCCCCATTCTGGGGGCCTCAGAAGCCTAGATTCTTGACTGGGTCCCCAGAGCCAGCTGGCCATCAGCTAGGTGAGCACCCACGGCCTCTCTGGAAAGCCTCCTCCTCCTCCTCCTGGAATTGCTAAAATTGGGTTAGGGGACACAGGCACGGACTAAGCAATGCCACGTGCTCCCCTTCAGAAGGAACTTGAAACAAGGGACCAGTGTGGATTGTGCATGTCTTTTCTGATCACTGCATTAGTAGTGCTAGAACTCAGCCTACCTCCCCCCACCCATTCCACATTTAAGGAGCTTTAAAAGAAAAAATAGGGAGGTGGCCTTTTTTTTTTTTTTGGGTGGGGGTTTGGTGAATCACACACTCATATACACCATGTCACCAAAACTGGTGACATCTCCTGGAGCTCTGCATTTCTGACGAGTGACCTAGATTTTTGTCTTGGGAACTGTATAAATAAATGTACCTGAGTGGGAATCTGCAGATTAATGTCAGCTGTGAAAAATAACCTCCTTGCAGCCTGCCGCTCCCCCCCCCCCCCAATCCAGAGCTTCTGCAGGAAGGTGGAACATGTTCCTTACCTCACTGTTGCTCCTTTCCAGACAAATCTTTTTCACCAAACTGCTAGGAGACGAGTAGGAGACGAGGTACCTACTTCCTGGAGACCTTTAGCACCAAGACAGAATGAATATAAACAGGGTGAACTTAAAAACAAAACAAGAAGGGGCCAGGTGGTGTTGCACCTGGTTGAGCGCACACACTACAGTGAGCAAGGACCCAGGTTCAAGCCCCTGGTCCCTACCTGCAGAGAAGCTTCACAAGTGGTGATGCAGGGCTGCATTGTCTCTCTCCCTATCACCTCCTTCCCTTTCAATTTCTGGCTGTCTCTATCAAATAAAGATATAAGAAAAAAAACAAACAAACCCAAGAAGACTGATTTATGAATAGCTCAGACAATGCTACCTTTGGGGAATTTTTAAGACTTTCTCCCTTAGCTTGCTTTCTTTTCTTTTTTATTTTTTTAGAGAGAGAGAGACAGACCAAAGGAGAGGGAGAGAGGCAGGCCAGCTAGAGCAGCTATGGCTTATGACGGTGCCAGGGGTTGAACTTTTGCAGAACAAATAGGTTGTCTCCCTAGTCCTGTCGGTTTTTTTAAAAAAAGATTTATCTTCTCACGAAACAGCTTTAAAATGAGCACTAATCCAAGTTTTTTTTTAGAGATACTGATTTAGACCATTTTTCATCAAGAGATAGAGTTTGTTTTTTTTCTCTTTAATCGGTTTTACCCTCTATTCTGTGTGAGATTATGTTAGAATATGATCTCACTGGTATGCTGGACCTCAAATTACATATATACACATACATATATATATTAACCTCCAGGTTATCAAGGTTATCATCGGGGGCTTGGTGACAACACTACTCATCCACTGCTGCTGGTGGCCATTTAAAAAAATATTTTATTTTATTTACTTATGAGAGGGATAGGAGAGAAAGAACCAGACATCACTCTGGCATATGTGCTGCCTGGGATAGAACTCAGGAGTCCAATGTCCATCCACTCACCACCTCCCAGACCATGCCATTTTTCCTTTCTTCCTTTCTTTCTCCCCTTTCTTTCTTCCTTCCTTTTCTTTCTTTTTTCATTTATATGACAGGACAAAGGGAAATTGAGAGGGGTGGGGGAGATAGGAAGAGAGAAAGACAGACACCCACAGACCTGCATCACCACTTGTAAAGTGTCCCTCGCTGCACGTGGGGAACGGGGGCTCCGACCTGGTTGTCCTTTGCGCATTGCACTATGTGCGTTTAACCGAGTGCACCACCGCCCAGCCCCTGAACAACATTTTTTAGATCACTTTTCCTATTAATTTTCATCGACAAGAAATCACAATTGCTGTAGCAACCACTCTGCATGAAGCCATTGAGGCAGTTTCTGAGGAACTCATCCAGCTGCCCTCACACTGACAAGGAATTCGGAGATTGCAGTTCTGCAGTTCCAACCCGAATCCTCTTTAATGTAGACGAAACTTCAAAATAGGGACTAGTTTTTTCTTTTTCTTTTTTTCTTTCTTTGGGGCCTATTTTATAATTAAGCTGGAGAAGGGGGTCCTGTTCCCTGCTGCGAGCTGGACTGTCCTGGATGGATCTCTCTCCCCCAGGGGTCACCAGGTCAGGTGAGGGAATCCCTGCAGCTGGGGGGACTGGGGTCGGGGGTCCCCCTAGGCTAGGGAATGGAGGCAGACCCAAAGGGTCCCGGAGACTTTCTGAAAGTGGTCATAAGTGGGGGTAGGGCCGAGCACAAGGTACAGAGGGCGGGCTGGAGACCCCAAACCAGTGGCGGCTCTCCCCTCAGGTAACCAGTGCTCCTGCCTCCTGTCTGCAGCATGACCCAGGGTGCGCATACCTCCTTCCCAGTGCCCCCTATGTCACGCACTCACGTGCAAACCCCCTCCTGCCAGCATGTCGACCCACTCCGCGAGCATGCCCCAGCCACGCACCCCCAAGCCCGCCCTGTCCTCCTCCGTGCACACACCTCGACCTACCTGTAGAGCATGCACCCCCAGATCCGCTCCCCGCACAGGTCCCCTGGAAGCGGCTTCTTGCAGGCACCCCGTGCACGCACCCCCTTGAACCTGACCCCTGTCCATGGTATGCACCCCTGGAACACTCCCACCCCGCACTCCCGGATTCCGCCCCCTTCCACGCGCTGCACCCCTGGAACACGCCCCACCCCGTGCACGCCCCCCCCCATATCCCGCCTCCCTTCCATGCTCTGCACCCCTGGAACACGCCCCACCCCGTGCGCGCAACCCGGGATCCCGCCCCACTTCCTTGCGCCGCACCCCTGTAACACGCTCCACCCCGTGCACGCACCCTGGGGTCCTGCCCCCTTCCACGCGCTGCAACCCTGGAACACACCCCACCCCGTGCACGCAAGCCGGGATCCCGCCCCCTTCCATATGCGCTGCACCCCTGGAACACGCCCCACCCCGAGCACGCACCCCGGGATCCCGCCCCATGTCCATGCGTTGCACCCCTGGAACACGCCCCACCTCGTGCACGCACCCCTGGAACACGCCCCACACCGTGCACGCACCCCGGGATCCCGCCCCACACCGTGCACGCACCCCGGGATCCCGCCCCATGTCCATGCGTTGCACCCCTGGAACACGCCCCACCCGGCTCTCGAACCCGCCCCAGCTGCGCACGCATCCCCGTCCCCCCCCCATCACGCACCCAGACCCCGCCCCGGCCTCCGCGGGCCCTCCCCGCGGCGGGCGGCCTGTGCGGGGCTGGGAGCCCGGGCTGCTTGGAGGAGGAAGGGGCGGGAGCCGGGCAGGAAGGAGGAAGCGGCCGGTGGAGGAGGCGGCGGCGGCGGAGGAGGAGCCCGGGAGCTGGCGGCGGAGGCCGGGCCGTGGTGGCGCCGGCGCGGGCCGACGGAGACAGGCGGCCGCGGGTGAGAGCGGGGCTGGGGTGCGCTCCTCTGCGCGCGGGGGGAGCCCTGTGCTCTGGGACTCTCTCCCGGGGGCTGCCGTCTGCTACGGGGGAGCCTTCTATTCTGGGGAGCCTTCTGCTCATGCAAGTCCTCTGTGCTGGGGACCCCTTGTTCTGGGGGCATCCGTGTTCTGGGCACCCTTCTGACCTGGGGGTGCTCCCTCTGCCCCGCAGGGCCGTCTATTTCTGGGGACCCTTCTGTCCTGGGGATCCCTCTGTTCTGGGGAAACCCCCCCTCTGTTCTGGGGGAGCCTCTACTCCGGTGACCCTCGTGCTCCTGGGGTGCCTCCTCTGCCCCGGAAAGAGCCCTCTGTTCTGGGGACTCCTCTGCTCTCTGGGCGCCTCTGCCCCGGGGGCTCCAGGCCGGACGGGGAGCCCCAGAGCCCCGGGTCGGTGCTGCGGGGCCGGGTGGGGGCCCAGGCCTGCTTCCGCCGCCTTTGTTGCCTCGCTCGGCGAGGCCTGGGCAGAGTCCGGGGGCCTGTGCTCGCTCGCTCGCTGGCTCTCTGCATCCAGGAGGGGCCTCCAGGACTGAGGTCTCCCCAGGAGTGGGGTCCCCACTCCACACCGAGGCAGCAGGGGAGGTGGACCACGCGAAGGACGTGGGGAACGGACCTGGGATGCTGCTCTCTCGGTGGGACCACCCTCCACACCTTCTAAAGATCCCTTGGCACCCACATGCCTTCTCCTTCTGTGAACTGGGGTGCTCAACCAACTTTGGTCGGGGACATCTCTGCACTAGGACCGGTGACAGGTCCCAGACTTGGGACAAGTGTGCCAGGAACCCGGGTTCCACGGTTTGGGATGCCACCTTTGAGGAGGCTACCGAACAAACCCACACTTTTTGGAATTGGTGGTCAGGTGGGAGCTCTGGGCTTCCCGGGATGAAAGGAGGGGGGAATGAGAGAAAGAGAAAGAAAAGATATGTTCGGTTGAGTTTCACAGATGTTTGTGGAGGAGAGGGACAGTGTTGAAATCAGTGATACAAATACTCCGCCCACCCAAAGGTGACTGCGCTTAGGACAGAGAATGCATTTGCTATGAGACCAAAAACAAACAAACAAAAAAAGTCAATGGTCTCAGCTAAACCGGAACTGGTTCTCTCTCCTAGCAGGTATTAGCAGCTCACCTCACTCCTGAGATTCTCAGCAGACCCTCCACACACGCAGAGGCCACGTGACTGGGGGAGGAGAGTGAGTTTTAAATGGGATATTCACTGCTGCTGAGCATCATGGTTGTTGGGAAAAACAAAACAAAACAAAACTAGGTGGCTGTTGCTTACCAAGTTTAGTAGTTGAACACTCTCCTGCCCCAAATATAGCTGATGATCCTTCTCCCTGGATCTAACATTCATGGAAGGGTCTCTGCTCTGAGTCTAGTTGGTGTCCTGGACTTGGCTGCGACACAAGCCAGCTGAACTGATATCTAGACTGCTAGGTGCTAAAGATTCCTAAAGAGCTTCTTATCTGGGCTCGCCTGAGTGCTGCCTTTTTTTTTTTTTTTTCTTTTCCTTTTGGGCTAGGTAAAGCTCAACTAAAGTCTAGTAACCTACTTGAACTCTTCCTTTGCTTTGCTTTGCTTTGGATGACCTGGAGCATCTTTGGGGAGAACTAGTTTTTAGACTCTTCCCTTTACTTTCTTTTTTTTTTTAATTCATTTTTATTTTTTCCTCCAGGGTTATTGCTGGGGCTCTGTGCCTGCACAACGAATCCACTGCTCCTGGAGGCTATTTTTTCCCCCTTTTGTTGTCCTTGTTGTTGTTATTGTTGTTATTGCTGTCATTGTTGTTGGATAGGACAGAGAAATGGAGAGAAGAGGGGAAGACAGAGGGGGAGAGAAAGATAGACACCTGCAGGCCTGTTTCACTGTGTGTGAAGCGATCCCCGTGCAGGTGGGGAGCCGGGGGCTTGAACCGGGATCTTTATTGCCGCACTTTGCACCACGTTCCCTTATCCCGCTGCGCTACTGCCAGACTCCCTCCCCTTTACTTTCTGAGCGGACCTCTTCCTGGGTAGCAAGCAGCCTTCAGTGGCCACACAGAGTGGAGGTGAAGAGAGGCCTTGGCTCTTGGGGTTCCTTTGAATGCCCCGGTACACAAGCAGACATCTTTCTAAGACATTTTAGATCCGTTCCCAAATGCGTAGCAGTGGCAGTTATGCTCAGTCATGAGCAGTCGGGCCTGGAGAGATACCTCAGCCAGTCGAGTGCCACCTTGCCCCACCTTCTGCCCCGGTTAGCACCCTGGCTACACGGGAGAAGCTTTCTGGTGCTGACCTCTCTTTCTGCCTTCATTTCCCTGAATGAAAAAAAGTCATTCTGGGAATGACAGAATAATTGTGCGTATGGGAGATGGCGGCTCCACAAAAAAAAAAAAAAAAAAAAAAAAAAAAGAAAAGAAAAGAAATGGGTTGATATGTTGAAGCGTGGGGTCACCCCTCCATCCATCCCCTTTTGAGGCTGTGAGGGGAAAAAGGCCTAGAGTTCAGACCATCATCACCTTTGCCACCTGCCGCCTGTCGTCACGTCATGGCTGAGAAGTGAAGACTGGTTCAGCCCCTCCGGCCCCGGCCCAATCTGCATCGTCCAAGTGACTCCACACTCTTCCCTCACCATTTTGTGATACCTGTTGGAGTTTGCTTACTTGGCACTGCTGTTGGTCCCGTGGATGTTTCCAGAATGGACAGAAAGCCCTTGAAGATTTTGGCCCTCAGGCCGGGGAGTTAGCTCAGCCTGTGAGAGCACCAGACTTGTGTGCCTCAGGATCCAGAGGCTGCAGGTTCAGCCCCCAGATGCCAGAGCTGAGTGTGTGCTCGGGATACACACACACACACACTCTCTCTCTCTTTCTCTCTCTCTATTTCTTTCTCTTTTTTCCCCACTCCTTTCTTGAATTCACTCTTTCTCTCAGAGTACATAAGTGGATCTATCTTACTAGATGATTCCGGCCTTCACATTCTACACAGAAGACCGTGGAAGTGGCCGATCTTTCAGGAAGCATGTCTTCCTAGCAGTGTGACCCTGACCTCCTTGTAGACCCTGTGTGAGCCTTACTCCTCACAGGGGACTCAAGTCGGGGGGTACTCATTCATCTGACAGGAGTGAGCACAGCAAGTCCTCAAATAATACCACTCAGGACAGTTCAGCTTGGAAGCGGATGAGGAAGACAGTTTGGGGGCGCCACTATGAGTGGAATTCGTACTTTCTCCCCATCTGTGGGTTCTCTCCCACCTCAACTCTGCTTTTTTTTTTTTTTCCTTCATGCCCCCCCCCCCAACAAGCATGCCCCAAAGAAGGCATGTCACACAGTCCCAGAAGCATGAGTCAATGTGGGGGTATGGTGTCCTCAGCACAGAAGGGTTCGGGCCTTGCCTGGGTGTACAGGCAGGCACACAGAGGTGCTCTGGGGGTCTTTATCAAGAAACCCCATGACAATGTTTTGTGACATCCACCGTGGGAGCGTAGCTCTTGTCTATAGCAGCTAGTCTGTGGTTACTTTGGCTTCCTCATAACTCTCATTCTTGGGACTTGAAGTTTCCAAGAACCTGTCAGGTGTCAAGTGACAACTGTGTGTGTGTGTGCAGGTGTGTGTGTTAGGATCCAGGCTCTTTGCCACTGGGAGCAGGAAGCCTGCTTGGTTCTGTACCCCATCTTGAGTACTTTTCTCCGCTGTTGCCTCTCAGAGTTGTGCTGTGTGTCTGTCTCTGTCTCCCTCCCTCAGCAGCACCCCCCCCCCCCCCAACCCCTTGCAGCTCCTCCATGGCAATTCGTGTGCCTGAGTGTTCTGGGTGGCTCCTCCCATGGGCTCCCTCTCAGACCTTAATCAGAGAGGCTTCCCAGCAGCCCTTGCTTGTAGCTTCTGCACTCACCCCCTTATCAGTGTCTGGCCCAGCAGTTATTACGGCCTGGCCTGCCACCTGCAACTTCTCTCTCTACCTTTTCAAACTCCACTGTCCCTTGGGAGTTCCACCAGAGTCCAGTAACACTGATATGTCTCCTGGTCACCCCCAGCCCCGATGGTGGTGGGCAGGGGTTGGGGGGGGGGGGTGTGTGCACAGGAAGTGCTGACAGGTCCTCAGTGTCTGTTGTCTTTTTGTTGTTGTGGCTTGTTTATATCCCCCCCCCCCCCCCCCCCCCCGCTTTGTAGCCGTGCCGCCCAGCCTGGCAGACTGACTCACTGACTCACTGACTCCCCCTGTGAACCGTTGTCACCTGTGTGGGTCCCTCACCCCACAGCACTTTCCCTGCTACCTGAATCCCTTGATGAGCAAAAGGTGACCCGAGGTATCTGCAACCTTCTGGGAGCCTCAGGTAGCTGGTGTGGATTGAAGCAGGAAGGAAAACTCACTTGGGTTGAGCTAAGACAGAGGCCTGGACGCAGCGGGGTGGGAGTGGCTGGGTGGGGGTCCTTCACAGGGAGATGGTTTCCCGTTTGAGTTTGTTGATGGGCCTTTAACATCAGCTCTGAAGTCCTTCCCTTTCCTTTCCTTTTCCTTTCCTTTTCCAGAGCCAGAGTCTTATGCATGGGGATCTCACTAATCCTGGGCCCTTTGGTCCTTCAGCAGAGAGGCAAGAGATACCACATCACAGAAACGCCCCCAGCCCCATCCCTCAAGCCCTCCAGTGTGGGGTGTGGAGGTTTGAACCTGGGCCATGCCTAGAGCAAGGCACATGCCCTGCCCACTGAGCTGCCTCTTGGCCCTCCTCACTGAGGCTGCATTCACTTTACGCACAGTCTGAGCAGCGCCTGTCACTGTGCTGATGTGAACATTGAATAAATTTGTGCTTATAGGGCCGACGAGCTCCCTCGCTCAGTTGGTACACTTACTTGTCTTAGGCATGGCCCAGATTCAAGCCCAGCCCTCACTTGCACCGAGAGATGAGGGAAGCTTCGGTGCGTGGTGTCTCTGTCTTCCCATCTGAAAAAATCAGCCTGAAGCCCCAGTGGTGATTGAAGGGAAAAAAAAAAAAAGAGCCATACGTGTGAATGTCTTAGCTCAGGGCCTGATGTCGAGGCCAAAGGAGGATTCTGGTTAACACACGGCATCTGGATAAGCTGTGGTCTTCTTGGTTAAGGAAGCCCCGGGGTGGGGGGAGAGTGTGCAGTCCAAGGGATGAGGGAGTGGACAGTCAGAAAGAGGAAGAGAATGCGTGTGTGCAGGACGAATGGGGGCACACGAAGCTTGCATTTGACTGCCATGTAAGTGCTGGGTGCTGGGTCATCCCAAGTCTGCTGGCGGGAGATCAGGAAACAGCAGATGCTGTCTACCCGTAGCCTTCTGCAAAGCCTCGTTGTGCTCTTTGCTTGACTGGAGCACTGCTCAGCTCTGGCTGGTGGGGGTGCCGGGGATTGAACCTTGGACCCCTCGCGTGGCGTGCAAGTCCTAACGCTGCTCTACTGCGTTCACTCCCCAGACCTCGTGCTCTTCTTGTCCTGGTCGACTCTTTATTGTCAGGTCCTTCTCGGCCGCCTTAACACTTACAAAAGGTTTTCTCCAAACTCTTGAAAGGACATCATCCCTCCTAGAACCTCTGTGAAGGAGGTGCCGGCATTCTCACTGCCCAGGGAGCAGCTCTCGAAAGCTAGAGAAGACAGGAAGGAAAGAAGGGAGGGAGGACCAAAGCTCTCCGAAGGCCTGGGAGAGACCCTGTGCTTTTCTGGCAGGTGAACAGCGTCTGACGAGTCCCCAGCCTGTGCACGGCTCCCGGTGACAGCATGCTGCTGTGCCTTCTGGAAGCCGGCTGCTGTCACACACACGACTTTCGTCAAAAGCAATGTTCAGATTTTTGTAATGTGTAATAATTTCTAGAAAGGGTGAATTCACACCACACTCTAGCCAGTCAAGTATTCGGTGCTGTTTCTGGTGGGTCTTGCGCTGGTTTCTTGGGTGATGTGATCACACTGCTGTTGCCACTCCATTAACCCACTGAGGACTGAACTGCCAGCGAGGGAACCCAACAGCATGTGTGGTCTATGGCCTCCCTGGGCCAGCTTTGTCATAACATTTATTTTTCCGAGGTGGAGGTAGGCGGGTACAGAGAGGTGGAGGGTCCCTCCATGGCACCGTCCAGCCATCCATGGAGGACCCCTGCTGCCATCTGTGGTATCTGTGAAGTGCCAGGACTCTTGATGCCCTTGTTTTATTGTTATTGATGTTGTTGTTGGATAGGGCAGAGGGGAATGGAGAGTGGAGAGGAAGACAGAGAGTGGGAGAGAAAGATAGACACCTGCAGACCTGCTTCACTGCCTGTGAAATGACTCCCCTGCAGTTGGAGAGCCGGGGGGCTTGAACTGGGATCCTTACGCTGGTCTGTGTGCTTTGTGCCATGTGCACTTAACCTGCTGTGCTACCGCCTGTCCCCGCCCCCCCCCTTAATATACTTTTAAAGTTAGAGGAAGTCTCACTAGTAGACTTTAAAAAAAAGTTTTTTTAGTGTATTTTATTTTAAACTAGTGATTGAATAATGATTAACAAGGCTGTAAGATAACGGTTCAGTTCCACACAATTCCCACCACCAGAGTTCCATGTACCTTCCCTCTCCATAGGAAGCTTCCTAATTCTTTACCCCTCTGGGAAGATGGACCAAAGGTCTTTATGGGGTGCAGAAGGTGGGAGTTCTGGCTTCTGTAATTGCTTCTTCGCTAGACTTGGCCATTGGCAGGTGGATCCACAGCCCCAGCCTGTATTTGTATATTTCCCTAGTGGGGCAGGACTCTGGAGAGGTGAGGTTCCGGGACACATTGGTGAGGAAGGATTTTCTTTTTAGTATACTTGCGTGCGCGCGCGCACACACACACACACACACACACACATGCACACAGGCACACACCCCAGCTCTGGCATATGGCAGTACTAGGGATTGAACCTAGAACCTCTGGGACTTGAGGCGTGCAAGTGCTATGTCCTAGTGCTAAGATAGTGCCCCAGCACCAGACTTCTTCATCTTTTTAAAAAAAAATTTTTAGTTTATTTATTATTGGATAGAGACAGTAGTTGAGAGGAGATGGGTAAGGAGAGAGAGAGAGAGAGAGACACCTGCAGCTGTATTTCACCACTCGTGAAGCTTCCCTCTGCATGTGGGGACCATGGGCTTGAACCTGGGTCCTTGCACACTGCAACGTGCGTACTTAACAGGTGTGCCACCACCTGGCCCCCAGCCCTAGACTTCTTTTTAAAATTAATTAATTAATTCTTTTTTTCCCCCTAGACTTCTTAAGTTGCATGATTTTTTTTTTCCTTTTTCTTTTTTGTGAGTTTTGTTTTCCTGTTTATAAGAATAAAGGTATGGGGGGGCTGGGTGGTAATTCAGTGGGTTAAGTGCAGGTGGTGCAAAGCACAAGGACCCACATAAGGATCCTGGTTTGAGCCCCTGGCTCTCCACCTGCAGGGGAGTCGCTTCACAGGTGTTGAAGCAGGTCTACAAGTGTCTATCTTTCTCTCCCCCCCACCCCCGCCCCGTCTTCCCCTCCTCTCTCCATTTCACTCTGTCCTATCTAAATATGACGACATCAGTAACAACAACAATAGTAACTACATCAATAAAACAACAAGGGTAACAAAAGGGAAAATAAAAAAATAAATACAAAAAAAATAAAAACAAAAAAAAAAGAATAAAGGTATGGCTTAATTTTGCTTTTAGAGGAAGTATCTTCCCTCTGACAATTGTCATTTTTGTTTACTTTGCTTTTGAAACTAGGAAAAAACATTTAGCTGTACTTGAAGAATGACACTGTTACAAGCTATCACACACAGACTGTGGCAGAATATGAAAAGTGTGGTCCAGACCTAGAACCGCATTGGGACCTTAGTGGTTGCTCACACTGCCAGGAACTCCACACTTGAGCTGCAGGAGGCACATTCTCTTACTGACCAGCTTCGTCCGTGCACAGATGACAGGACATTGGGACCAAGAGTGGCTGAGTCCTCTCTGCAGGTGACACACCTCCTGGATGACCGCAGAAGGGGCCATCGACTGCCAGCTCACACAGGTGCTTTGGTTCCGGAAAGTCAGGGACTGGGGGATTGTGTCTTCTTGGAGGTGGACGTTGGGGATGGGGGTGGGTGTCACAGCTGGGCCAGCTCCTCGAGAGTATCCGGGGAGAGCCAGAGGGGCTGTGCGGGTCAGCCTAGGACTTCTGCTCCTTTCTCTGAAGTGGAGTTCTCTGCCTCTCGCTTTCATCCCTGCTTTGCTGGAATGCATCCTCCCAGAACTTCAGGGAAAGGGGCTGCGAGCGCTGGTTTCTTGGAGACCTGGCATGTCGGGAGTCCAGTCAGCGTTCTGGCCACCTGAGTATTACATGTAGAGTCCTGGGTGAAGAGATCGTCAGGGTAGATGAGCTCTGCAGAGACAGCTCCACTTGCAAATGCAGCCATGGCAATGAATATTTGTTGCCTTCACCAAGGCAGCTGTGTGCCTGGGGTGGCTCTGGCCCTCTGACCCCATGGGCATCCACCTGCAGCTCTCAGCACAGCCGTCGCTGGAGAGAGAGGACACTGGTCTCTGGCATTGGGGTGTTGGGCCCAGAAGGGATGCCTGTTGCTTTCAGTGTCTGCCAGGGTGCAGAGTGGGAGCACGTAGGAGTGCTCTGCTAGACAGGTGTGCTGTGTTAGAAGCCTGCTTCCTCTTGGGTTGGTCTGCCTCCCTCTCTCCCTTTCTCTTTCTCCCTCTCTCCTTTCATTTTTTTTTTTTTTTTCCTTCCAGGACTCATAGCTGGCAGGATTTCTGCTACTTCCAGTCAGCCTTCTTTTTACCTCTGTTTTAAAAGATTTCCGAGAAAAGGAAGGGAGACAGCACAGCATGGCTTCTGCCTGAGGCCCTGCATTTCATGACCCCTCTCCTTGGGGCTCTGTGTGCTACTCCCTCCCACATGGTGCCTGAGGTTCGAACCCGGGTCCTCCTGAATGGTGAAACTGCATACGCTCTATTGGAGGAACCCTTGGGTTGTTGGAAAAGCCATGACGTATTTGACGTATTTTTTTCTGTGCAAAAATGTGTCATGACTTTCCCAACAAGCCAGTATATATATTGCCTCCAGTCGCTGGGGCTCGGTGCTGGCACTACGAATCCACTGCCTTTGCGGCCTTTTTTTTTTTTGATAGAACAAGGAGAAATTGAGAGGAGAGGGTAGATAGAGGGAGAGAAAGATAGACACACCTGCAGACCTGCCTCACTACCCGTAAAGTGACCCCCCCCCCCCCGCAGGTGGAGAGCCAGGGGCTCGAACCGGGATCCTTACGCTAGTCCTTGTGCTTCATACTAAGTGCACTTAACCCGCTGCGTCACTGCCCAACCCCCTTCAATGTTTATTTATTTATTATATCACCACCAGGCTTATCACTGGGGCTCAGTGCTGGCCTGGTGAATCTATCACTCCCAGCTGCCATTTTTCCCCCCTCCCCTCCCCTCCCCTCCCCTCCCCTCCCCTTCCCTCCCTCCCTCCCTCCCTCCCTCCCTCCCTCCCTCCCTCCCTCCCTCCCTCCCTCCCTTCTTTCTTTCTTTCTTTCTTTCTTTCTTTCTTTCTTTCTTTCTTTCTTTCTCTCCTATTTGTTATTCACTAGGACAAAGAGAAATTGAGAGGGGAGAGGGAGATGGGCAAGAGATAGGCAGACACTTGCAGACTTGCTTCAGGCTCTTGAAGCATCCCTGTGGCTGGTAGGGCTGGGGGATTGAACTTCCGTCCTTGTGCGCAGTAACGTGTGCACTTAACTAGGTCCGCCACAACCTCTTAAATTTTGAAGGTATTGCGCCACCAGCTTTGAGCGTACTTTGCCCGTCACCAGATTCCTCGCCACATGTGTCATTTGACCTTTCTGGAGGCATCTGGAAGCTCTTTGTGGTGTGTACCTGGCGGCCGAGTTTTCTCTGGGTTCACACCAGCATACGGGACCTTTTCACTCCATAATAATTTCACTCCATAGTGAGTGTCGGTGGCTTTTGGAAAATGCAGAGTCCTTGTGTAGTTTCCGTTCTTTCGTGTCTGTCTTTTTCCTGCTTGGAGATCATCCTTGTTGGACGTCGGCTCCCCTGGGTTGACTTAATTCTTAGGTTTTTGCTCACTTAATTTTTTTTTTCTCTGGGGGGGGTTTCTTGATACCAGTGTCTCCGTTTTTCTTCTGTTGTATTTTCAACTTTGACAGTAGGAATTTTTGTTTTCTGTTCTCCCACCACATTTGTTGTAGTCATTGTGGCTAATTGTTTTTTTTTTTTTTAATATTTAAAAAAATTTATTTTTATGTATTCCCTTTTGTTGCCCTTATTGTTTTATTGTTGTAGTTATTATTGTTGTTATTGATTTCGTCGTTGTTGGATAGGACAGAGAGATGGAGAGAGGAGGGGAAGACGAGAGGGGGAGAGACACCTGCTGACCTGCTTCACTGCCTGTGAAGGACGCCCCTGCAGATGGGGAGCCGGGGGCTGCAACCGGGGTCTTTACACCCGTCCTGGTGCTTTGCGCCTGCTGCTCTACCGCCTGACTCCCGTGGCTGATTGTTTTTATAAATAACATCTGACTCCTGTTTGAAATTGGTGATGGCTTTTTTTTTTTTTTTAGCCTTGGTGCCTGTTGCTTCTCCCCCACCGGACTCCAGAGTGCTCTCTCTGGCTTGCACGCCAGCTCACGTGTGCCAGCTGCTGCCCCTGGCTTCCGACGTCCCGTCCTATGTCTTCGTGGTGTTGTCTATTTATGTATTTATTTTGATTGGCAGGAGGGGAAGAGGACATGGCGATAAGAAGCGCATACTTCATGCAGACTTAGCTCTTTTTAAAGGGTTTTCGATCTTTGCGCTTGCATCTGTTGGCTGCGAAAGCATTTTACTTTGGGGGTGGGCGAATCAAATCTGATTTTTCTTTCCTTAAAGGAAGTGTATTTTCACGGCAAGTAGGGCTGTCGTGAAGCCACATCTGTGTGTCGCTGGGCGCTAAGTGACAGGGTTTGTGAACTTCCCTTCTGTTCTCCGGCCGTGACGTGGATCATTGTATAAAAGCACCAGTCGGACCGCATTTGGCAAACTGACCGGTGGTTTACTTTGAGATTCAGCCATCATTTTTACAGTGCCTTTTCTGTTTCTTGTGAACTTTCATATTTTCTGAATACAGTTGTGTTCTTGATTTCAGTTTCTTCTTCTTGTTAGTGACTTAATACTGACTCACAAAATCACAAGGTAACAGGGGTAAACTCTTGCACAGCTCTCACCACCAGCGTTCTGTGTTCGCATTGTCTCCATCGTAAGGGTTAACTATTATTTCCACAACTATCTGTCTCTATTTGCCCATTTCCTTTTCCTCCTTGTGGTCCCATCTTCTCTTCCTTTCCAAATCATAACACCTATTACTACATCCAAATATTGTTCCTCCCTTTTTCCTCTTCTCTTTCCGGGTCCTGATAAGAGTTGGAGTTCAGAATTCTCTGGTCATCTTCCCCCTGTCATTTCTCCCCCACTGGGAGTATGGGTCAAAATTCTTTTTTTTTTTTTAAACATTTTATTTACTTATTTATTTTCCCTTTTGTTGGGAAAATAACCTTGGGTTTCTTTTTTATTGTTGTTGTAGTTGTTGTTGGATAGGATAGAGAGAAATGGAGGGGGGGAGAGAGAGAGATAGACACCTGCAAACCTGCTTCACTGCCTGTGAAGCGACTCCCCTGCAGGTGGGTAGCGGGGGGCTCGAACTGGGATCCTTGCACTGGTCCTTGCTCTTTGCGCCACGTGAGCTTAACCCACTGCGCTACAGCCTGACCCAGTGGGTCAAAATTCTTTATGGGGTGCAGAAGGTGGATGGTCTGGCTTCTGTAATTGCTAGTTTGTGAGATGTATGCGTTTGCAGGTGAATCCATACCCCCAGCCTGTTTCTGTCTTTCCCTAGTGGGGGAAGGCTCTGGGGAGGGGAGGTTCCAGGACATATTGAAGTTGACTTCAGTCTCTAATGTTAGGTGGCTGAGGTTAGCATTTTGCTCTGAAGACACATACTGTAACTTAATTGGGTTCCTTTTTTTTGTATTCCAGATGTGCAGAGAGGATCATTTTAACTGAGAACTCCCGCTCCCCTAATGCAAACTGAGTGGCAAAAAAAAAAATTGTCCTAGGCAAAATAAGTATTTCAAGAGTTGATTGATCCCTATCTAAATTGGAACTCTTGTGTTAAAACCTGCAGGTAGAACAATCAAACCGGTTATTTTTTATGGACAAGTTATCTTTAGAAGTTTAAAACTTTTGCTCTAATAGTGCAGTCTGTATTTTAGAGATTTTAAGTCTGAGCCAACTGACTTTTTAAATTTTGAAGAACAATTTGGAGTGAACGAACATTGTCACCTGCTATTCGGCACAGCACCCCGCCCCAGAATAAAACTAAAAGCCAGCAGCTGCTGACCTTTGACCCTAATGGTCAGCCGTTGGTTAAATCTCAAAAGGATTTTCACCTGTCGGGTCAGACTTTTCTCCTGGGCAGTGAACATGGTGAGAGGGTTGAGGGAATTGGCTGATTTTGGCTAAAGCAGTGCCTGGATGGTATAGAAATGAACACATTAAATGTTTAGAATGTATCTCAATAAGGACAGTGTTAAAATCAGAAGTAAAAAATTGAGGGGGCAGAGAGGTGGTTCTGTTAGAAGGGTGCCTGCGACCCAGGTTTGAACCCATCACCCCCCCCCCCCCCCACACACACACACACACACACACACACACACACACACGCGCGCCCTGTGGGGGTAAGTACTGTAGCTCTGGGGTACGCTTCAGCTGTATCTTCACTAACCCTCACTTCATCTGAAAAGTTAGCCTAGAGAGTGCAGCCTTGGTGACGGTAATGAAAGGGGCAAAAAAACCCCAAACAAACCGAGATTATTTCAGCAGTTAATTCTTCTTAGTCAGTTTCATTAACCTTTTACTTTTTTTTTTTAAATGGGGGCCGGGTGATGGCGCACTGGGTTAAGCACACTTAGTATGAAGCACAAGGACCTGTGCAAGGATCCAGGTTCAAGCCCCCGGGGCTCCCCACCTACAGGAGGGGTGGCTTCACCAGCAGTGAAGCAGGTCTGCAAGCTTCTTTATCTCCCCCCCCCCCCCCCCCGCTCGATCTTCCAACCTTCTCTCAATTTCTCTCTGTCCTATCCAATAAAATGAGGGGGAAAAAATGACCTCCAGGAGCAGTGGAATTGTAGTGCCGGCACTGAGCCCCCCCCCCACCTGTTATAAGCCTGGAGGCAAGCAGTAAATAAATAAAAAATAATTATTGTAGCATGTGCTCTCAACCAGGTGCGCCACCACCAGGTACAGGTGTGGTAGGAGACTGGAGTTGGCCTCTTTTTGCCCTGATTTTCTTTTCTTTTTGTTAATAAATATTTTTATTAATAATAAAATAAATATATTAATAAAATAAATAATAAATATGTATTTTTAAAAAAATATTTACTCCCTTTTGTTGCCCTTGTTTTATTGTTGTAGTTATTATTGTTGTTATTGATGTCATCATTGTTGGATAGGATAGAGAGAAATGGAGGGAGGAGGGGAAGACAGGGAGAGAGAAAGATAGACACCTGCAGATGACTCCCCTGCAGGTGGGGAGCCGGGGGCTCGAACAGGGATCTTTACACTGGTCCTTGTGCTTTGCTCCACGTGCACTTAATCCACTGCACTACCGCCGGACTCCCATAAATATTATTTATTACAGAAGCTAGACCTTCCATCTTCTGCACCCCATAATGACCCTGGGTCCATACTCCCAGAGGGATAAAGAACAGGAAAGCTATCAGGGGAGAGGATGGGATACGGAGTTCTAGTGGTGGGAATTGTGTGGAGTTGTACCCCTCTTATCCTATGGTCTTCTCAGTGTCTCCATTTTATAAATAAAAATTAAATTATTGGGGGCCACACACCCAGTTAAGAGCACATGCTATCCTATGAAAGGACCTGGGTTCGAGCCTCCACTCCTCACCTGCGGGGGAAGCTTCATGAATGATGAAACAGTGCTGTAGCTCTCCCTCTCCCTCTCTCCCCTTCCCTCCATCCCAGCTCCCCCTTCCTCTAGAATCCAATCTCTATGCAATAAATAACTAAAAAGAAAACCAGTTTAAAATATCTTATTGGAGGCACCTGGTTAAGTGCAAATATGTTACCATGCACAAGGACCCAGGTTCAAGCCCCTGCTCCCCACCTGCATGGGGGGGGACCCTTCATGATCCTTGAAGTAGGTGTGCAGGTGTCTCTCTGTCTCACCCCCTTTCCACCTCCCCCTTCCCTCTCAATTTCTCTCCTATGCAATAAAATGGGGGTGGGATGATGACTGCCAGGAGCGGTGGATTTGTAGTGCAGGCACCGAGCCCTAGTGATAATCCTAATGGCAATAAAAATAAATAAATATTGTTTTTACTTGTTGTTTTTTCAATGAAAGATGCAGGGCCCTGCTCAGCTCTGGCTGACGGTAGTGCTGGGGATCGAACCTGGGAACTCAAGAGTCTCAGGCAGGAGGAGGGTCTTTTTTTTTTTTTTTAATTGTTGCTGTTGTTATTGATGTTGTCGTTGCTGGATAGGACAGAGAGGAGGGGAAGAGAGAGACGGGGAGAGAAACATAGACACTTGCAGACCTACTTCACCGCCTGTGAAGTGACTCCCCTGCAGGTGGGGAGCCGGGGGCTCTAACCGGGATCCTTATGCTGGTCCTTGCGCTTTGCGCCACATGCGCTTAACCGCTGCACTACCGCCCAACTCCCTGGAGGAGGGTCTTCTGCATAAACATCATGCTGTCTCTCCAGCCCACTGCCCCAATTTCTGTGGTGAATGAGGAAGCGGGGTCGTTCACCCGCAGAGGGCAGAGGCTGAAGATGGGGTGTCAGGGGGTGTTCTTGTTGTAGGCGTGTCTTGTGTGGACAGGGCTGCTCAGTTGAGTGCCCAGGGCACCGAGGGGGTGGTGGTTCTGTATTTCTGCCCTTCTGCAGCTTCCCGCCCCTGTCCTGCCAGGGTGCTCCCCTGACCCGGGCAGAGCCAGACTTAAACACTGGTTTTGCTGAGAAGTTGTTTTGGTTTTTTTTGGAGCGGGGGTGGTGGTGTGGGGGAGGCTAAGGATGCCTTTTAGGAAACAGTGAGAGAAACCGTGAACTGTGAGCTGGGTGAGGAGGGAAAGGGGGCCTGACACACTGGTCTGGGATACTCCCTGACACAGGCCAGACTGGATGTTAAGTCTGATGTGCAGAAAGCTGTTTACGGGAGACAGCTGGAGGAGTACGCCTGGGTTCTGAGAAAGCAAAAATAATCGGCCGTCTTCCCCCAAGCTTTGCTTATCTGTCTGTCTGTTGTGTGGTTGTGTTGTAACTGCAGGCCAAGAGAAGGCCAGGTTTTTGTTTGTTTGTTTTAACCTACCGACTGGATTTACTTAAACATTCCCTTTTAAAGTAGATTGAAAACAAACACTGTTATAGTCATCTACCCCCCCCCCCCCAATAAAAATAGTCGCATGCTCCTTATAGAATATTTTAAAAACAGGGCTAGGGAGTTGGCATGATGGTTCTGCAAAAAAGATTTTAATGCCTGAGCCTCCGAGGTCCCAGGTTCAATCCCGCCATATGCCAGAGCTGAGAAATGCTCAGGTCCCTCTCCCTCTCCCTCTCCCTCTCCCTCTCCCTCTCCCTCTCCCTCTCCCTCTCCCTCTCCCTCTCCCTGTGGCCTCTCCCTCTCCCTCTCCCCCTCTGTAATTTCTCTCACTACAAAAATATATATATATACATTTTAAAAACTAGCTGTTCTAAATGATTTATAATTTATAGAGTTCTGCAGTCACTTTGACTCTTCAGATCCGACTCCCCTCCCTATTCTTTCCGCATGTTCCAGACCACACTTTTTTACATATGATTTTGTTTCCTGTGTTTTTGCACTTAACAAATGAACAATATGAATTTCCCCCTGCTGTTATTTATTTATAACTCTGTATAAATATCAGCTTTAGCAGGTCCCTGACGGTCCCTTGTGTCGACCAGCCAGAACTGTATTTGTTTGTAGCTCGTGTACGTCTTTGACCCTCAGTTTTATGTTTTTGTCATGTGGAGTTCCCCTCCTCCTCCATCTGTATTATCTTTATTTATTGGGTAGAGACAGCCAGAAATGGAGAGTGAAATGAGAGGCAGAGAGGGAGAGCCTGCAGCAAAGACCTGAGCTGTAAAGTGGAAATGGAGGGGCTGGATGGTGGTGTCCCCAGCTGAGCACACACGTTACTCTGTACAGAAACCCAGGCTCAAGCCCCCTCACTCCCTTTCAGGGAGGAAGTTTCACAAGCAGTAAAGCAGGGCTGCCAGTGTCTCTCTTTCTCTCTCCCTCCGTCTTCCCCTCCCCTCTCCACTTGTCTTTGTTCTGTCAAATAAAATAGAAAGAAGTGGGGGTGGGGGGTAATGGTGCCAGCAGTGTTGGATTTGTAGTGCTGGCACTAAGCCCCAGTGATAAACCTGCTGGCAAAATCCATCAATCAGTCAATTAATCAATCAGTAAAATGGAGATAGGACACTCCCCTCCCCCAGTAGAGTACTGTGAGGAACTGAGAGCTGGCTGCAAGTTTAAGTCCATGCGACACCCCCCCCCACACACACACACACACACAGTATGCAGTCCTCATCAGGGGCCAGACCAGGCTGTTGCCTGGAGTGACCAGGAGGCAGAGAGGCTGCCCGGGTGAAGGAAGTTGGTGGTAGGACTATGTGCTGTGTGGGGCGGCCTCAGAGGCCAGGGACTGGGAGGGTGTGGCATCCTTTTCTCCTGTCCAAGGGAGCAGGGTACTTGAGGGGTGGGTGCTGTTGGAGGAAGGGGTGGGAGTGGAGCAGAGGCCATGCAGGGTGGTTTGCCCGGGGAGAGCAGAAGCAGAAGCGGGGCAGCATCTGAGTGCAAGGCTGAGCACCAGGAAGTAGGAGCGGTGGAGACCTTTGGCCCCAGGGTGCCTGAGGGCAGGTGGGGAAATACACACAGACATGCATTGTTTCACCTGATTTCTCTTTCTTAAGTGTTTGTGTGTGTGTGTGGGGGGGGCGGATTTGTAAGCATGTGAGACCCAGTCCGGTGGCTACCGAGAAATCTGATAAGAGAAAGAGAAGGGGTCTCTCCAGGCCCTGCGGCCCTGCTCCTTGGATGTTCTGGGAAGCATTGACTACACAAAATTAAGACAAGTAAGCAGACACAGATGGCGACATGTTTGCATTTCGTTCAGGGCGTTGCTCGTTTCAGGAGTCAGGCTCGGGTCTCTTTGCATAAAACTCCATTGTACTGGTGGATTATAGTTAATTTATGAAATCAGTTCATCCACTTTTTTTTTTTTTTTTTTTACTATGCGTCTTGGTTGTTTCCTAATATTTAGGTGAATTCCATCTTTTTGCCACAAGGAATCTTGGAATAAAAGTTCTTTTTTTAAAAAAAAAAAATCCTGGGAGTCGGGCGGTAGGTAGCGCAGTAGGTTAAGCTCAAGTGGTACAAAGTGCAAGGGCCAGAGTAAGGATCCTGGTTTGAGCCCCCGGCTCCCCACCTGCAGGGGAGTCACTTCACAGGTGGTGAAGCAGGTCTGCAGGTGTCTTGTCTTTTTCTCCTCCTCTCTGTCTTTCCCTCCTTTCTCCATTTCTCTCTGTCCTATCCAGCAACGATGGCATCAATAACAACAACAATAAAAAAAAAACAAAGGCAACAAAAGGGAAAATAAATAAATATCAAAAAAACCCCTTTATTATGAGAGAAGGAGAGATGAGGAAAGAGAGAAATGGTGCTGCAGAACTCAGGCATAAAGTGGTGAGGAGAGTAAACCTGCAGCTTCTGAGGCCTCAGGCAAGCAAGTCGGCCCAGTGAAAACCTGGTTTGGCTTAAGTGGAGTCATTCCATAAAGTACTTCCCTGGACATCACATAGTGCCTTAACCTCTGCCTCAGGCGCCCCCGTACAGTGTGAATACCGCTATACTCACGTATTTACATATCACGCTGAGTAGTGGAGTCCCGTTTTCTGGTGTCACCTCAACTCTTAGCGCCAGACTCTCAGGGCTGTCAGGACGGTGTAGGGGTGCTGCCTTTTGAGGCCGTGGAAACCCCAGCCCAGCAGGGTCTGCTAGCCCAAAGCCTGCCAAGCACCAGGTGAATGATCAAGTCCCAGTGGCTTTCACAGCTAATACATAGGTGGAGAACCTTAGCCAAAGACCAGGACCCTGAGATCTGACAGCGTCTCAGGGTTGAGAGAAGCTGACTTCAGTCACCATATAGTTTATCTGAAGAGTCTGGAGGGACAGCACCTAGACACCTCGAGATGGGAGAATGTCAGGTGTGCCCATGATCAGAACTCTGGGCAGAATACTTATTGGTAAAAGCACATCATATCAAAAGCCACAGGAAGATCAAAGATGCTTTTTGCTAAATACAATTCAGGAGCAATTGCCAAAGCACAAATGACTTTCAAGGTGTGGGAGACATCAAGAATGTGTTAAGCCTTGATGACAGTGGTCTTTGTCTGAATGTCCTCAGGTGCAATTCTCTGAGGCCTCAAGAAATATCCAGGTCACTCTATTATGTACATACCCAGACCCTTGAGGGAAGGAGCCAGAATTATAGAGATGCCTTTTGCCTGTCAACACTGCTCCAGACCTCAGCCTTCAGGGGTAGGGAGGGTGACGGGAAGCAGAGCCTGAAGCCTCACTTCTGGGCAGGCCTTGTGTTCTTAGAAGAATGCACCTGTTAGCAATCAACCAGACAGGATTTTGTAAACATGGAGGCTCTAGATAAAATCAACAAAATGTCTTAACAACAAATATCAAAACGTCTGGGATCAGAAAGCTGCTTCTACAAACCCTCCTTTCTTATTGGAGCTATGAAGACGCCCGCTGTTCCTAGGACCTTGTCTTGGCTGTGAAAATACAGATCCCGAAGACAAATCCCATACGAACATCATTACTTGGTCAAAGCATATTCGAGCTGAAAATTGGGGTCTGCGACTCTCGAGAGCACAGTCCTCGGCAAGTGGCACCAGTCCGCACTCCCTGACTGCTCTCCGCCCCCACTTAGCTGTGGAGCTCACTCTGCTGAGTCAGGCTCCTTGGTGAGAGGTGCCGTGTCCTGTTTTCTTTCCAGGGAAGGTTCAACATCTGCACACAGTGAGCTGTCCCCAGCCATATAGACGGGGGGGACTTTAGCAAAGACACGCACACGCTTGCCCCAGGGACCCGGTGCCCTCCATGCCACTCCCCACCTCACCCCAGTTCCTCCAGGTTCACAGCAGTGAGGGCACAGAACCTCCTGGGTGCTGACTTCTCTCTCCTGCCAGCTGGTGCCTCTCATCAGCTCTTTCTTTCTGCTTTTCAGGTGAAGCCTGTTTGCCTACAAGACCTTTGGCCTCTCTGCTTCTGATCTCTAAAAGCCAGGTCTATAGGTGTTAATCTTGTATCGTGTTCTTTGCAGCTTTCCTTCAGTTTATCTTTTCGTTTTTATTATTTATTTATTTAAAAATTTATTAGTGGGGGGGTAGATAGCATAATGGTGATGTAAAGAGACTCATGCCTGGGGTTCCAAAGTCCCAGGTTCAATGCCCTGCACCACCAGAGCTGAGCAGTCCTCTGGTAAAAAAAAAAAAAAATTGTTTTTTTGATTATTGATTTACAAAATCATGAGATAACGGGTATAATTCTGCGCTGTTCTCATCACCAGACTCCTGCATCCTTAGTCTTTCCATTGGGAACTGCAGAACTTCTTCCAAGGCTATAGACATGGGTCAACTTATTTCTATAACTATATTTATATATAATTGCCTCCCCCATGGTCCTGCCTTTTCCTTTCTAATTCACACATACACCTGTCGCTACTTCTGAATGCCTTTTTTTTTCTTCCTCTCTCTCTCTCTCTTTTTTTCCTTCCCCACCCTCTTCCTTCCTCTTCTCTCTGTGGGTCCTGATGGAACTGGAGTTCAGAGCCCTTTGGTCATCTTTCCCTGATGTTTTTCATATTCCCTCTGGGAATATGAACCAAAATTCTTTTTCGGGTGCAGAAAGTGGGAGTTCTGGCTTCTGTAATTGCTGGGCATGGGCCTTGGCAGGTGAATCCATACTCCCCAGCCTGTTTCTGTCTTTCCCTAATGGGGTAGGGCTTGGGAGAGGTGAGGTCATCTGCCCAGAGAAGTCAGGATGGAGTCATAGTAGCATCTGCAACTTGGTGGCTGAATGTCTTTATCATTCATTTTTTACCTTTTTTTTTTTTTTTTTTTTTGGCCTATGCAGAGATGTATCCATTTGCATTTTCAGATTAACTACCCTGTTTCCTGTGTGGCTTTGAGGTTTGTACAGGGCAAATAAAGGTTCTCTGCAGTGCCAGATTTTCCCTAAACTATGCACATGTATGGGGCAACAGGGCTTTCTGGAATTTATTTGTATGTAAGAAATGAAATTAGATCTTTGCTTTCCCCCCCGCCTTACTACTCACCATTTTCTTCTCTTAAACTTCCTTTAAATCAAATTTATGTAGTTTGGGTAAAGACAGAGATGTTGAGAGGACAGGGGACATGGAGAGGAAGAGAGAGGGAGACTCCTGCAGCCCTGCTTCACTGCTCATGGAAGTCTCCTCCTGCAGGTGGAACCCGGACGCTTTAGCAGGTGCGCCACTGCCCAGCCCCTACCTGTCACTTCCTGACTGCCTCCTCTTACCCACAGATAGTTTTGATGGCTGTCTCACTCTGCTTCTCTGCTCTCTCTGGTCTTTTCTCCCCTTCATCTTTATTTTATTTACTTACTTATTTATTTTCCTTTTTGTTGTCCTTGTTTTTTAGTGTTATAGTTATTATTGTTGTTGTTTTTTATTGTTGTTGTTATTTATATCGTCATTGTTGGATAGGACAGAGAGAAATGGAGACAGGAGGGGAAGCCAGGGAGGAGGAGAGAAAGACAGACACCTGCAGTCCTGCTTCACCACCTGTGAAGCGACTACCCTGCAGGTGTAGGGAGCCGGGGGCTCAAACAGGGATCCTTATGCCAGTCCTTATGCTTTGCGCCACTTGCACTTAACCCGCTGCACTGCCGCCCGACTCCCCCACCCTCCATCGTATGCCTTGCAGAATGTTTAACATGCATACATGTAAAGGAGTTGTAACTCATTTTCCCTCTGTCTTCAGAATTTTCTGTTCCTCCATTGTTGACGTATTAAAATTAACTTTGTGTAATTTTGTCAGATTTTTTTCAACAACACTACTGCTGTTTGCTTGGAATCTTGAGTTAATATTTTGACAGGATAGAATTGTTTCATCTAAGAGCAAGATGTGTCTTTCTATATATTCAGATCAGCGAGGATCCTCTGAGCACTTGTAAAGTTTTCATGTTGTTCCGGACACTTTTTTATTGCATCTTGCTTTCTAAGTTGTTATCATTGAGTCTTTTTGTTTTCTGGCTAGCTTTTTTTTTTTTTTTTTTAATAAAAAAATGTTGTGAGCCATCAACTGACTTGCGTTTTTCTTCCCTGATTGATGCTCATCTCCACGTGTTGTCTTCCCACGTGTCCGATCAGTCACACTGTCTGTACACGATGACCTTTGTCTCCTCTCCAGAATTCACACCTAGGTCTTACTCTTGTCTAATTAATTTGCTTAAGATGGTGAGAATATGTTGGTCACTTGTCAGGGTCTCTGGTGTCATTGCGATTTTCAGTATTTCTTTCATCTACCTTGCTGCTTCCTTTCTTATGTAAAGTGCGTATCTGTTTCTAGTTTACAGAGGTATTTTTTGTAGGGGGAGTGGATTTGGGAATTGATGGTTGACTTTTGTAGTTGTTTATCCAGCCCTTAAAAATTCTTGTTTGGGGGGTCGGGTAGTAGTAGTAGCACAGTGGGTTAAGCGCACGTGGTACGAAGCACAAGGACCGGCATAAAGATCCCAGTTTGAGCCCCCGGCTCCCCACCTGCAGGGGGGGGTCTCTTCACAAGCGATGAAGCAGGTCTGTAGGTGTCTGTCTTTCTCTCCTCTTCTCTGTCTTCCCCTCCTCTCTCCATTTCTCTCTGTCCTATCCAACAACAAAGACATCAATAACCACAACAATAATAACTATAACAATGATAAAACAACAAGGGCAACAGACGAGGAAAATAGCCTCCAGGAGCAGTGAATTCACCGAGCCCCAGCGATAACCCTGGAGGCAAAAAAAAAAAAAATTTGGGGGGGGTTTGGGTGGTGGTGCACCTGGTTGGCACACATGTGGCAGTGCACAGGGACTTGGGTTCAAGTCCCTATTCCCCAATTGCAAGGGGAAAGCTTTGAGAGTAGTGAAGCAGTGTTGCCAGTGTCTCTCTGTCTCTCTCCCTTCCCTATCACCCCAATTCCTCTTGATTTCTGCCTGTCTCTATCCAATAAATAAAGAGAATAAAAAAATCTTCAACAAAAATTTTTTGGTTATTTATAGTATATTACAAGATCATAAGATTACAATGTATAGTCCCACATCACACCCACCATCAGAGTTCCTCACACCTTCCCCAGAGATAAACACCATAGTTTTCAAGAGACTTGGAAAGTTTGTTTGCTTCTAGGTTTGTTTGTTTGTTTGTTGTTTTTACAAGTTCTTGTGAATCAGGTCTCTAGATTCCACCCAGGAATGAAACCATCTGTTAGTTGTCTTTCATCTCTTGACTTATTTTGCTAAGCATCATCATCTCCAGTTCCATCCACTTTGTTCCCGAGGACACGGTATCGTCTTTTTGACGGCAGAGTAGTGTTCTGTGGAATAACTATCCCATAACTTTAGCCAGCCATCTGATGATGGGCGTTTAGGCTGCTTCCACTCTTTTGGCTTTTGTGAATAATGCAGAAGGGTCCATGTGACCCTTCAGATTAGTGTCTGAGTGTCTGTTGGGTGAATGCGTAAGAGTGGCATCGCTGGATCATAAGGCAGTTCATTTTTATTTGTTTTAAGGACCGTCCACACAGTCTCCAAAGGGCCCAGCCCTTGTTCTGTGACCAGGAGATTGCTCCTTGGAGCTGGCATCTTGGGTGCGCCAGGCAGGGGACCCTGCTCTCTTCCAGCCCTCCCAGTGCCCTCAGAGGGTGGAGGTTTGAGTGTCACAGTTCATAAGCGAGACTGGTGTCTTTGTTCATTTCTCCTGGTTTCGTCCATTTCCGGTATTGATATTCTTTTAGCCTCAGCGACAATCTTTGAGCCTCAGCGACAAATCTGGGAGCTTTCTTGTCCTCTCTACGCACTGACATAGCTGGGCAAGTCTTGGGTTTGTGTCTTGGGTTTGTACCTTTTTCTCCCCGAGGGAAGGCGGTCGTGGTTTCAGGCATGCACGTTCTGTGCTCGAGCGCTGAATTACTCTGCCTGCCCCGCACCCCGAGTTTTAGTAAAGTAAATCCACTGCTTCAGTGAGAACAACTGACAGTGTGATTGCCAGGAAGTGAAGACTGTTCTGCCTTTGGGATGGTCATCAGTCTATAAGGAAAGACCTACTCACTGATGTCACCAGGACCCACACAGGTATGAAGACTCTTTGAGAACCAGTGCTAGAACAGTGACCTTGGATTAACAGAGTCTAGAAATACTTTTCATAGTTGTGAAGCAGGTCTGCAGGTGTCTGACTTTCTCTTCCCCCTCTCTATCTTCTTTCTCACCCTCTCTCAATTTCTCTGCCCTGTCTAATTAAAAATAGGAAAAAATATATATAAAAAGAGGGTGGTAGGCTGGGGTAGATAGCATAGTGGCTATGCAAAGAGACTCTCATGCCTGAGACTCCAAAGTGCCAAGTTCAGTCCCCTGCACCACCACCATAAACCAGAGCTGAGCAGTGCTCTGGTTTAAAAAAAAAAAAAAAATTATTTGATTAGGGAAATACTGATTTACAAGAGGACAATTTCTTTTTTAAATCTGCTGTTGGGGAGTCGGGCAGTAGCGTAGTGGGTTAAGCGCAAGTGGCGCAAAGCGCAGGGACCAGAGTAAGGATCCCAGTTCGAGCCCCCGACTCCCTACCTGAAGGGAAGTCGCTTCACAGGCAATGAAGCAGGTCTACAGGTGTCTTATCTTTCTCTCCCCCTCTCTGTCTTCCCCTTCTCTCTCCATTTCTCTCCTATCCAGCAATGATGACATCAATAACAACAACAACAATAACTACGACAATAAGACAAGGGCAACAAAAGGAAATAAATAAAAATAATTAAAAAAAATCTGCTATTAGTGGTTTAATATTGCTTTAGAAGATTGTTAATACTGATTTATAAGATTGTGAGTTTCTTATTTCCCTTGATAGGCGTCCGTCTGCAAACCACACCTAACACCAGCCTGAGCCCTCCTCCACCACAGAGTTCTGGTGCAAGTTTTAAGAAACTCTCATGTCTGCTCAACACCACGAGGTGACTAATCAATCATGCATGGAGAGTTTTGTAAATAAACTGTGCCTGGCCAGATACTTGGATAGTATCTTTGCTTTGTTAACACGTGTGACCCAGGTTTGAGTCCAGAACCCCACTGCACTGAAGAAAACTTTGGTGTACAGTCCGTCTTGATATTCTCTCTGTCTCTCTGAGTTTTCTTGCTAAACTTTTAACTGAGGCAGCAGATTGCGGCAGATTGAATGCAGAAGCAGACAGGCAAGGGCAGCTGTCTTAAGTCAGACAGAGAGATTTACAATAATGTGAAGCAGCACCACTTCTCTTGCTGGATTTCTGTTGTTTTGTTTTTTTTTTTTTGGGGGGAAGCCCCCCCCCCACACACACACAACACACACACACACCAAAATGGATTTTTTTGTTGTTAGCTTGTAGTAAGCTGTCTTTTTTTTTTTTTTTTTTTTTTTTTTTTAGTGGGTAGGTAAATAAACATTTTTAAGATCTCTCCCAGATTCAGTTTCCAGTAGGGGTATTTCAGTAGCCACAAACCATACAGATAAAGTTTTTTTTTTTTTTTTTTTTTTTTTTTTTTTGTGGTGTTCACTGCTTTCTCAGAGCATAAAAGATTCCATGGTCAGAAAGTATGCGAACCACTAATTTCAGTGCTAGAATGACCAGCAGGAGCAAGGGAGGAAGGAGAGAGAGAATGTGAACTTTGGCATCAGAGCCAGCTTCAGATTCTGACCTCACTATTTTCTAGTGGCAAAGTATTTTATTTTGTTGGGCAAATTTAATCTCTTTGAGACCATTTCCTCACTTAAAAATGGGCAGGAATGTAACTGTTTCATCTATTGAAGAGTAAATGATTGTTTGAAGTCGTCTTGAATTTTTTTTTTGACTAATTATTATAGTAGCTTGGATAACTGCCTCCAATCATTTTTAAGTAAATCTTTTTTATTTATTTATTTATTATTGGATAGAGACAGAGAAATTGAGAGAGGAGGAGTGAGAGAGGGATAGAGACAGAGAGACACCTGCAGCCCTGCTTCACCACTCATGAAGCTTTCCCCCTGCAGGTGGGGATCAGAGGCTTGAACCTGGGTCCTTGGGCACTATAATGTGTGCACTTAACCAGGTGCAACACTGCTCAGCCCCCTTCAATCATTTCTTCAGGAAAAAAATTTTATTTATTAGTGATAGAGAAGAGAGAGAAACCAGAGCGTCAGTCTGGCACATGCAGTGCTGGGGATCAAACTTGAGACCTCACACTTGTCAGTCCAGTGCTCTAGCCACTATACCACCCCCGGGGCAGCCCTCCAGTCACTTCTTTTTTAAAAAAGACGCAGAAGGGTCAGTAAAATAGCTCACTTGTATAGTGGGACACTTTGCAGTGTGTGTGATGACCAGGATTGGAGCCAGACCCCCACTACTCTGCAGGGAGCTGCAGTGCTGTGCTTGCTGTCTCCCTCTCCCTCTCCTTTTCCCTCTCCTTCTCTGTCTCATCCTTTCTGAAAAAGCCCATCCATAAAAGTAAAGCCCAAAAGAGAACCAAAGTGTGTGGGGGGTGGGGTGGGGTGGGGTGGGGGGCAGACAGACACACAGAGAGATATTGATTGGGAAGTTATTTGGGATTTGTCTTCTGTTTACATTTATCTTGTATTCATACTGGCAAGGTATTCATGTCTTAAGATCTCCCTAGGACTTCCATACACATCTTTAATTGTATGTGTAAACTTAAAATTTTACAATCAGAAGCGAAGCCGAGTTAATTCAGAACATTCGTTTAACATGATGAGACAGATGGTAATCCTATAAAAAGATGGCATATATTTTTGGATGTGCAAAATAAAAAGGGGGGGGAGAACAAGAAAACAGCTACTCTGAAAAATTCCAGTGTAATCTTTTGCCTGGAAAACCAAGGGGCGAGATGAGAGACCATCTGGCCTAATAGAACTCCCTCTCGTTCCTGTTGTCTGGGACTGAGGCTGGTTTATTCAGCGTCCGTGGAGTGGCGGTGGGACCAGAGCAGTCTTCTCCCCCGTTTCGCGTGACTGTCCCATCAGCAGTGACTTGCTGAGTCCCTTCTTCGAGTGTTCTTGGGGCCGTGACTGAGCTCGTGCTGGGGATCAGATGTTACGGAGAACTCCGGCCACGTTTCTCTGTTTATGTATGGTAGCTTGTCTGCCAGGGGTGCCCGGATCTTCCAGAAACTATGCCGCCGGCAGATGCCAGCGTGCATCCGAGGTGACAATTCCAGGTAGGAGAGGGGGCTGTGTTCTGGTGTCTGATTGTGGGAGCTGCCTGAGCCCAGACTTCCTGATACTTATTATTAGAAATCCTACGGATTGTTACTTTTGTATATTATGTTTGTGCAATACAAGTTGTATGTCTGCCTGGTACATTCCTTGGACTGGTCCATTCCATGATTACTATAAGAATTCCACTCTAGGGAGCCGGGCAGTAGCACAGCGGGTTAAGCACACGTGGCGCAAAGCGCAAGGACCCGCCTAAGAATCCCAGTTCGAGCCCCCCGGCTCCCTACCTGCAGGGGAGTCTTTTCACAGGTGGTGAAGCAGGTCTGCAGGTGTCTTATCTTTCTCTCCCCTTCTGTCTTCCCCATCCTCTCTCCATTTCTCTCTGTCTTATCCAACAATGGCTACATCAATAGCAACAACAGTAATAACTACAGCAATTAAAACAACAAGGGCAACAAAAAGGAAATAAATATTAAAAAAATTTTTTTTTAAGTTTCAAAAGCTCCCCAGCTGATTCTAATGTACAATCAAAATATGGTGACTTCTGGTTCACCAGCGGATACAAGTATTTACATAGGAATCAGTACATGAAAAGCTTTTACCTACTTTAAGAGCACACACTAACCTAAAGACACTAGATCTGTCAATCAATCAATTTTCAGGCATCCGAAGAGGTTGGCACCAGACACAGCCAGGTTCAAGCCCCCCAACCCCTATTTGAAGGGGGGGGGGGGCTTCATGAGCAGTGAGGTAGTGCTGCAGGTGCCTTCCTTCTCCCCACCTCCCTTTTCCCTTGGGACTTCTCTGTCTCTATCTGAGGTATTCCTCTTTAAAGACAGAGGTATCTCTCCATCCCCTCTCCATTTTCTATCCAAAATGCTGAACGCACATGTTACAATGCAGAATGACCCAGGTTCAAGCCTCCCGGTCCCCACCTGTAGGGGGGCCAAAGCTTGGCAAGTTGTGAAGCAGGGCTGCAGGTGTCTCTTTATATCTATCTATCTATCTATCTATCTATCTATCTATCTATCTATCTATTGATATCTATCTCCTCATCCCTTCTCCATTTTTCTATTGTCTCTGCCCAGAAGCTTGAGCGAGCGCACATGTTGCAATGCAGAAAGAAAGACTCGTGTTCATGCCCCTAGTCCTCACCTGCAGGGAGGAGCTTTGCAAGCGGTGAAGCAGTGCTGCAGGTGTCTCTCTCTCCCTATCTCCTCAGTCCCTCTCCAGGTCTCTGTTGTCTCTACCCAAAAGGTTGAGCGCACGTGTTGCTATGCAGAAGGACCCAGGTTCAAACCCCCAGTCCCCACCTGTGGCTTGGGGGGGCGGGTCTTCGCAAGTGCTGAAGCAGGGTTGCGGGTCTCTCTCTCTCTGTCCTCATCCCCTCTCCATTTCTCTCTGTATCCAAAAGGTTGAGTCCATGTCTCTCTCTCTCTCTCTGTCCTCATCCCCTCTCCATTTCTCTCTGTATCCAAAAGGTTGAGTCCATGTGTTGTAATGCAGAAGGACCCCCATGTTCAGGACCCCAGTCATACCTGCAGGGGGGAAGCTTTGCAAGTTGTGAAGCGGGGCTGCAGGTGTCTTTCCCTCTGTCTCCTCATCCTCTCTCCATGTCTCTCTCTGTCTCTATCAAAAAGGTTGAGTGCACATGGTGCAATGTAGAAGGACCCAGGTTCAAGCCCCCAGCCCCCGCCTTAGGTGGTGAAGCAGTGCTGCAGGTGTCTCTCTCTCCCTATCTACTCATCCCCTCTCCAGGTCTCTGTTGTCTCTACCCAGAAGGTTGAGCGCACGTGTTGCAATGCAGAAGGACCCAGGTTCAAGCCCCCAGTCCCCACCGGCGGGGGAGGGGGGAGCTTTGCAAGTTGTGCAGTGGGGCTGCAGGTGTCTCTCCCTCTATCTCATCCCCCTCCATGTCTCTGTCTCTACCTAAAAGGTTGAGCGCACGTGTTGCAATGCAGAAGGACCCAGGTTCAAGCCCCCAGTCCCCACCGGTGGGGGGGGGTGGTGAGCTTTGCAAGTTGTGAAGCGGGGCTGTAGGTGTCTTTCCCTCTGTCTCCTCACCCTCTCTCCATGTCTCTCTCTGTCTCTATCCAAAAGGTTTGAGTGCACATGGTGCAATGTAGAAGGACCCAGGTTCAAGCCCCCAGCCCCCGCCTTAGGTGGTGAAGCAGTGCTGCAAGTGTCTCTCTCTCCCTATCTACTCATCCCCTCTCCAGGTCTCTGTTGTCTCTACCCAGAAGGTTGAGCGCACGTGTTGCAATGCAGAAGGACCCAGGTTCAAGCCCCCAGTCCCCACAGTGTGTGTGGGGGGGAGCTTTGCAAGTGGTGAAGCAGGGCTGCAGGTGTCTCTCCCTCTATCTCATCCCCCTCCATGTCTCTGTCTCTACCTAAAAGGTTGAGCGCACATGTTGCAATGCAGAAGGACCCAGGTTCAAGCCCCCAGCCCCCACCAGTGGGGTTGGGGGGAGCTTTGCAAGTGGTGAAGCAGGGGCCGCAGGTCCCCCCCCCCCCACTCCACCCCCGATTTCTCTCCATCGCCACCCAGCACCTAAAATCTGAAAAGCCAACCCCTAATGCGGATGCTTCTCGCTTGCAGGCGATGGCAGCAGCAGCGCGCAGGTGAAGCGCAGCGCCCCCACCCCAGCATCCCGGATGCCGCGCCCCGGGCCCTCCCGATGGTTGAGGATCGCGCCCCCGGCACAGACTGAGCCCCTTCTCCCCGCCGCCCCGGGGCCGGAGTCAGCATGAAGAAAATCAGCCTGAAGACCTTCCGCAAGTCTTTCAACTTGAGCACCAAGAGCAAGGACGAGGCGGACTTCATGGTGGTGCAGCCGCCGGGGCTGGCGGCCGCGGCCGGGGCCTTCGGGACCAAGGACGAGCCGTCGCTCTTCGAGCTGGCGGGCTGCGAGCTCCCCCTGGCGGCGGCGGCCGAGGACGACAGGCTGGGCAAGGCGCGGCCGCCCAAGGCCGAGGGTCTGATGGGCACGCTCAAGCGCCGCCTGTCGGCCAAGCAGAAGCAGAAGGCCAAGGGCGGCCCTGCCTCGTCGTCGTCCTCGTCGTCGGGGGCCCCGGACGACGACGCCTTCTCGTCGGCCTCGGCACCGCTGGCCTTCAAGGAGCCCCGGGCGCCGCGGCCCATCCGCTCCACGTCGCTGCGCGCCCACCATTACAGCCCCACGCCCTGGCCGCTGCGCCCCACGGCCTCGGAGGAGACATGCATCAAGGTGGAGGTGCGCGTCAAGGCCCTGGTGCACGCCCCGGGGCCCGGGCCGGCCCTCAACGGGGTCCGCAAGGACTTCCGCGAGCTGCAGGCCGATCCCCCTGGGAACCCAGGCCCCGATCCCGCCGGCCCCCGCAAGGGGGCGCCCTCGCCCTTGCCCGGCCCGGCCGCCGCCGAGCTGCACCTGCAGCTGGACGCGGAGCAGGTGCCCGCGGTGCCCGCGGTGCTCGGGCTGGTGCCTCAGGACTACATCCAGTACACCGTGCCTTTGGACGGCGGGCTGTACCCGCTGGACGGCGCCTCGCCCATGGAGGTCTCGGCTGGGCCGCCCCCCGGCAGGGGCACCCCCGATCCCCCGCACCCCCCGCACCCGGGGGACCCCGAGCTGGTGGGAGCGCCCCCCGAGCTGTTCGGGGAGCCGCCGGGGCCCGGCCTGCTGCGGGGTCCCCCCGGGCTGGTCCTGCAGAGCCCCCCGGCCGGCCGCCCCCAGCCCCCGGACGCCGCGCCGCCCCCGCCGCTCTCACCGCTGCTACCTCCCCCGCGGGCCTCGTCGCCGCCGCCGCTGCTGCAGCGCCACCTGGCGGGCCTGGCGGGGCTGGCGGGGCCCGACGCGGGGCGCTGCCCGCTGGACCTGGACCCCGCCGGCCCCGGGCACCCCGGGGTGGCGCGGGTGTACGACTCGGTGCCGGGCGGGGGCGCTCTGGGCGGCAGCAGCCTGACGGAGGAGCTCAAGAAGCTGGCCCGGCAGGGCTGGTACTGGGGCCCCATCACGCGTTGGGAGGCCGAGGGCAAGCTGGCCAGCGTGCCCGACGGCTCGTTCCTGGTGCGGGACAGCTCGGACGAGCGCTACCTGCTGAGCCTGAGCTTCCGCTCGCACGGCAAGACCCTGCACACCCGCATCGAGCACTCCAACGGCCGCTTCAGCTTCTACGAGCAGCCCGACGTGGAGGGCCACACGTCCATCGTGGACCTGATCGAGCACTCGATCCGGGACTCGGAGAACGGCGCCTTCTGCTACTCACGCTCGCGGCTGCCGGGCTCGGCCACCTACCCGGTGCGGCTCACGCACCCGGTGTCGCGCTTCATGCAGGTGCGCTCGCTGCAGTACCTGTGCCGCTTCGTCATCCGCCAGTACACGCGCATCGACCTGATCCAGACGCTGCCTTTGCCCACCAAGATGAAGGATTACCTGCAGGAGAAGCACTACTGAAGGGGGTGGGGGTGGGGAGGGGCGCCCCCACCTGCACCCCTCCCCAGATCTCTATCATGCACACACACACGCACACCACACACACACACACACACGCGTGCGCGCCCCTCCAGCCCCTGCAGCTGGCACTTTGCAAAAGGGGGAGCAGAGGAGGCCCAACAAACAAAAAGAAAACAGTTTACAGACTTCCTATTCGCTCTCCGAAGCTTTTGTTTGTTTTATTTTTTAAAATTTTTTATTTTATTATTTTTTTTGCCTCCAGGGTTATTGCTGGGGCTGGGTGCCTGCACTACGAATCCACTGCTCCTGGAGGCTCTTCCCCCCCCCCCCCTTTTGTTGCCCTTGTTGTTGTGCTTGTTGTCGTTGTTATTGTTGTCATAGCTGTTATTGTTGGCTAGGACAGAGAGAAATGAAGAGAGGAAGGGAAGACGGGGAGAGAAAGACAGACACCTGCAGACCTGCTTCACCGTTTGTGAAGCGACTCCCCTGCAGGTGGGGAGCCGGGGGCTCGAACCGGGATCCTTATGCCGGCCCTTGTGCTGTTTTGTTTTCCTCTGTTCTGTTCTGTCTTACTATTTTCATGTGTAAGAAGAGTGAGATCAGTTCTGTTCTATTAGGTGATTTCCCCCCCCGCTATTCATTTTATTTCATTTCATTTTCTTTATTTTTTTTGATTTCTCGTGTAAGAGTGGATGGAAATCATTAGTTCGTGCAGGGCGAAGGGCATAGGGGGTTGCTGGGAGGGAGACTGCAGGTCCCCCCCCCCCCGCGGGGAGGGGGGGTCTGTCTGGGGTTTCTTGCTTGGGCTCCTGGAAAAGGGGGCTTCTGGAGGTTCGTGGAGGCGTGGGTAACCTCCCTCCCCTACCACCACCACCACCACCACCATCATCATCACCACAACCACTGCCTCTACCTTTTCTCTCTCGCGCGGGCTGCAAGTGAATCGCAATGTGAAAAGATCAGATTCTCTCCTTAGCCCCTCCTCCCCTCCCCCCCACGAGTCCTTTTGCTGCTAGCCACTGTGATTTTTATGCATTACAAAACACACAGGCACACACACGTTTCGTGTGTATTCAGCCCCAAGTCGAGTCCCAGCAGTGCATACTGAAAATGAGAACAGTTCTTACTTCAATGGCCCGCCTCCAAAAGATAGCAAAACACTATGGGAGAACCCCTGCGATAAGCAGACCCCAATCGGCACACGTGCGCTGAGAATGGTTTTGTGTCTTGGCGTTGAGAGAGGTGGAGACCAGTGAGTGGGCAGCCTCTGGGGTGGGGAACACGCTTCTGCATCTTTTACAACGCTCATTTCTAAAAGTCTTGGTTGTGACCAGTCAAATGTTTCTGTTGCCTTCATGCTCACCTTGGGGTTTGTCTCTCTTAAATCAATGGCCTTACGTTAAAAAATCAAAATGAACTGTATACCACCAATTTAGAAATCGCCTTTTCCCTGACACGAAACTCTGGTACAAATTGGCATACCATAGAAAGACTTAATGGAACCAGAACTATTCTGAATTATTAGGTGATCATAGTTTTCTCCTGTGATAGCGATCTTTCTGTGTTAGCTATACGTCCCTTCAGTTAAGATTTCTTTGATTTCTATAGTCGGCATTTTCTCGACGAATTTGGCGTAGAACTGACGTCATAAATGGACTGGAGTCTTGTGTAACAACATTAAAGTTTAGATACAAAGTTTTACATTGATTTGACTAGAACACGTTTTAAAGTTGATTTGTTATTATTTTTTTTAATTGTAACTGCTATGAAAATGTGCTAGGTTTGAGCCTTTCCCTGTGAACAAAACAAAAACAAAGCCCACTGACTTTAGTTGAACTATTGTGGATATTGTGAAATGTACCATACATCCTGCCATTTCAAAAGACATTTTTTACTAGTCTCTCTTTAATTTGGCCAAGTCTTTAGGCATTTGGCGCCGCTAGCTGATTTATGCCTTTGACTTCACTGTTGGGGCCAGGGGGCTGCAGGGGTGAGCCAGGATACATTAGCGACAGTGCAGGGCAGCTCCGTGACTACTTGCTTCTAAATTGTCTCCTCCAGAGAATGTTTCCAGCCACAGAGCTTTAACAGAAATATAGCCATCTCAGAAGAAACATATAACTAACTTAAAACACTTTCTCCTTTGTCCTCTGTACCATTTATACACGGCCTTAAGCCCAGACTAGTGGCTTTGTAGTAAACCCTTGCCCCCTACCCCCCCTTTTAAAAAAAAATTAACCCTCTGTTACTTTTAGGGTCAGAACTGAGAACTACCAGGAATAGACAACGCCATAATATTGTACTGTGGTATTTTGGCTCAAAGGGGGAAAGGTACTTGGTGGAATGTTGACTGTACCTTGTCACAAAGACTCCTCTTTCCTATACTCTGTCTTCACCTAGTATGATGGAATGTGGAGTATACTGTAATAATATAATTTAAGTGTTCGCTATAAGCTATTTGGATTAAAGAAAACTATTTACAGAGTTGTAAACTTGTTATCAAATCAATGCAAGACATTTAAACTATTTTTTTGCAAAATTATTTATTTTTAAAACAAGATAGAGCTAGGGTGAGTTACATGTCCCTGTGCCTCTATATTAGATGGCAGGCAATGTCACAGAGTCACTGTGTTTGGACAATAAATGTTGAACTGGCTTCTTGTTTGTGGAAGCATCTACATGTACTCTTGGTGAGATCCTGGTGCACAGAGGTCTTTGGACTGCCCTGAACCCCGTCTTCCCACATCCGCTCAGCCTACCCTCCACGTTTTCCCTCACCCCACACCCTATGGTTCCCAGTTGAGATTATTCTGGTCTTCATTTCACTGTGTGTGAAACTGTCCTTTGCTTCTTTTTCTTAGAGTTTTTGGATAACTATTCTGATCCAGAAAGCCAAGTTTTCATGAGCTTTTGTCTATCCATAATATAAAATATTTTGAACTTTAAAAGCCCCCATTCTAACCCAGCACAAAATTGTTATCAGTTTGATTGTGTATCAGTTACTTTTTTTTTTTTTGGCCATGACATGATTTGCAGACAAAGAAGTATTGTAATGTTTTCTTGTTTCCAACACAAGGTAGCACAATATATGTGAAAGCTTGACTTCAGAGGATGACCTTAGCATTCTGGTTCAAGAATGGAAAGAGAGCCAATACAAGAGTTTATCCTGTAGCTTGGCATGGGTCCACTCTGGATAAGTCTCTAGACTACAAAACGGAGACTTAGATGTGGACAGACACAAACTAGAAGTGACTTTCAAACACATGTTTCTGCAGATCTTCACAATGAAAACAGGACAGCTATTTTTTGTTACAATAACTCAGGTTTCTCCTTCCTCTCCTCCTCCTTCTTTTAAAATCAAACACTTCATTACAAAACCTGAGAAAGACCAGAAGCTCCATCTCCACTTTCTAGGACACTTTTTTTTTTTTTTTTTTTTTAATAAATAATGAAAAAGCTATAGATAGTACTTGAAAACTATCTCGCCCTCTTTATATCTAAGGGAAACTATTCTCTTTCTACTTGGTGCAATAATCTGAAATTTTAGGAGTTCAAAAATACATCACAGGAAATGATCACAGAACTAAAAATAGTTTTTAAGGAAGCCAGCTATATAAGGTAACCAGAGGAAGAAAAAAAAAAATCAAGTGCCGAAGAGGCTAAGTCCCGGCTTATAGGAAGTCAAACATAAGCATATACTCTTCGTCATTTCTGAGCCAGTATTATTGAGACAGGATGAAAGTGTCTAAGATCTCCAGTGGGTTACACGCCATGCTGCTTGTCAGTGCTGCGGGTCTCGCATCTCTTACAGAAACCCCACTTCCAGTCATTGTGCGTTTCACATTGTATTACGAGGTTTTGCTGTTTGATTACAAATAATATATTTTACAACTTGATGGTTCTTCATGGAATGTGAAGTCTGAATCTGGAAGCAGTCACACTACCAGCAATAGGCCGTTGTGTTGCACAGGCTAATGGGGAACGATTGCCAGTTCCATTTTACAATTCTAAAAATAAGAGTATTGGTACACTAGTAATCACACAATTTGGTTCCTTCTACTACTTTTTTAATCCTGTAAAGAAAAGTTTTTTATAAATATCCTTTTTATTCATCGCAACATGGCAAGTTCATAGTCGCTCATTCTGAGAAGTGATTCAAACTACACCCAGAGGGGGTGAACAAATTCTTATAGAATTTTGTACTAAGTAGACACGTTGGGTTAAAGGAATTTTCTAGTCATTGGAGTGCCATGGGGTTAATACTTGCAATCCAGATTGCTGTAGTTCACACTTTTTTCTGTATGTTTCAAAATCAGGTGTGTACCATTTGTACTGAGAACACCACAGAATAAATTATCCAAAGTTCATTGATTTTAATACATGTTTTGGTTTGTAAACAAATTATAGTAATTTCTTCTTGCACATTTTTTGAAGATTAATTGTATAAGAATTTATGTATCTGCTTCTAGATACAATGTGTAAATAATAATAAAAAAAAAACCTCATTCACAGATGGGCCTTGCTGTCTAATACTTGGGTCAATTCAGTGTCTGATTTTAATAAGGGCAGGCTTCAGTTGATGATTTCTGGGGGCAAAGGGTTCAGGGACCCACAGACTGGGCAGGGTTAGATCCCTTTGAGTGAAAATGTGAGATTGAAATGCTGTCATTGCTAACAACCTAATGCCTTGAGTGTCAAAGTCAGAGTGAGCGAACGGAAGATCTAAACGCTGACTTAAATAAAACGTCACCAGGTTAGGCTGAAAACAAATAAATCTGTTCATTATTAGTTGCATTTGCTAGAAATAGAGCCAGGTTTTCTGAGTATCCCGTTAGTTATTTAGAAACCCTTCACAGAGAAGAAAGAATTCTCATTTAACAACTAAATTTGTACGCTTTCAAAGTTTTTTTCCCCCAAGGCGCTGATCTTTAAGGCAGCAGAGCATAACACAACAGTAACGTGAATATAACAAAAGCACATCATGAGCACAGCTATGTGCATAGATTCTCTATAAACAGAAAAGCTCAACACCTTGGAAAGCACAAATATTTAACCTGAACGGTCCTATCTCCACTCAGTCATAAAGACAACAATGAGATACCGCTTCACTCCTGTGAGAATGTCATACACCAGAAAAGACAGCAGCAACAAATGCTGGAGGGGCTGTGGGGACAAAGGAACCCTCCTGCACTGCTGGTGGGAATGTTAATTGGTCCAACCTCTGTGTAGAGCAGTCTGGAGAACTCTCAGAAAGCCAGAAATGGACCTACCCTATGATCCTGCAATTCCTCTCCTGGGGATATATCCTAAAGAATCAAACACACCCATCCAAAAAGATTTGTGTACACATATGTTCATAGCAGCACAGTTTGTGAATAGCCAAAACCTGGAAAAAACCCAGGTGTCCAACAACAGATGAGTAGCTGAGTAAGTTGTATATATACACAATGGAATACTACTCAGCTATTAAAAATGGTAACTTCACCGTTTTCAGCCCATCTTGGAGCTTGAAGAAATCATGCTATGTGAAATTAGTCAGAAGCAGAAAGATTAATATGGGATGATCTCACTCATAGGCAGAAGTTGAAACACAAGATCAGAAGAGAAAACACTTGGACAGGAGTTGGTGTATTGCACCAAAGTGAAAGACTGCGGTGTGTGTGTCAGGGGAGAGTTCAGGTCCTGGAATAGGATGGCAGAAGACCTAATGGGGTATTGTTGTGTGGAAAGCTTTCAAAGTTCTTAAAGGGGATCAGGCAGTGGCGCATCTGGGTTAAGTGCACATAATACAAAATGCAAGGACCTGCTTAAGAGTCCAAGTTCAAGGCCCCTCTCTCCACCTGGGGGGGGGTGCTTTGCAAGTGGTGAAACAGGTCTGCAGGCATCTCTTTCTTTCTCCATTTCTGTCTTCCTTCCTCTCTAAATTTCTCTCTGTCCTAGCCAATAAAATGGAAGAAAACGGCCACCAGGTGCAGTGGCTTCATAGTGCTAGCACCCAGTCCCAGTAAATAACCATGGAAGCAAAACAAACAAACAAATAAAACGTAAATACCAAGTTGGGTTAAACACTCACTTGTTCAGTAGTCTTCTACAGCTGTTTATTTGTTTTTGTCCTTATCTGGGCTTCACTGTATCCAAACAAATTTACATTCCCACCAGTAGTGCAGAAGGGTTCCTCATCTCCCATACTCTCTCCAATGGCTGTTTCTGTCTAATACAAGCCATTGTCACAAGTGTGAAGTAGGTTTTGGTCTTTATATTTCTCTGTTCTTCAGTAACTTTGAGCATCTTTTGGTATGTCTGTTAGACCTCTGGGTCTCTTTGGTGACTATGCTGATCATGTTCCCCATTTAGAAAATATATTCTAATAGGGGGGTAATGGTTTACAGTAGAGGCAGTTGTTGTAAAATTTCTCAGTTTTCAGCAGAACACTCTCACCCTTCACCTAGACTACGCTCCACCCCTTTGTGCACCAGGACCTGAAATCTCCCCCCCCTCCGGAGTCCTTGACTTTTGTGCAGTACACCAAGCCCAGTCCACGTTCTGCTTGGTGTTTCCCCTTCTGTTCTCATTTCTCCACTTCTGTTTATGAGTGAGATCATCTCATCTTCATCCTTCTCTTTCTGTCTGATCTCACTTCACAGGATTCCTTCAAGCTCTAGCCAAGATGAGGTGAAGAAGGTGACGCCATCATTTTTAACAGCTAAGTAGTATTCTATTGTTGTTAATGGGATTGTCTGTTAATGGGATTGTTGAGTTTGGTGAGCTCTTTATATATTTTGATCATTAGCCCTTTATCTTCCCATTCTGTAGGGTGTGTACAATTTTGGTGATGGTTTTGTTGGATGTGCAGAAGCTTTTCAATTTGATGAAATCCCATTGGTTTCTTTTTGCTTTTGTTTTCCTTACTATTGGACACAAGTATTTAAAGACATTTCTGAGGTGTGGGGTTAAATAGTATAATGCTTATGCAAAGAGACTCTCATGCCTGAGGCTCCAAAGTCCCAAGTTCAATCCTCTGCACCACCATAAGCCAGAGGTGATCAGTGCTCTGGTAAAAAACAAACAAACAGGGAGTCGGGTGGTAGCGCAGCAGGTTAAGCACAGGTGCAAAGCACAAGGACTAGTGTAAGAATCCCGGTTTGAACCCCTGGCTCCCCACCTGCAGGGAAGTTGCTTCACAAGCGGTGAAGCAGCTCTGCAGGTGTCTATCTTTCTCTCCCCCTCTCTGTCTTCCCCTCCTCTCTCTATTTCTCTCTGTCGTATCCAACAATGATAACATCAATAACGATAACAATAAAACAACAAGGGCAACAAAAGGGAAAAGAAATACTAAAAAACAAACAAACAATCAAAAACAGAATAAAGATATTTCTGAGGGAAACATCCCAGAACTTTCTTCAAATGCTTCTTCTCTGGTTGATGGCTTCCAGTTTAACATCCTTATCTTTGATCCATTTGGAGTTGACTTTTAGACATGATACATGGTGATCCTATTTGATTCTTTGTAATATTTCAACCTAGTTTCCCTGATACCATTTGTCAAAGAGACTCTCTTTTGTGCCTTCAATGTTTTGGGCCACCTTGTCAAATATTAGTTGTCTAGAGATGTGGGGGGGGCACATCATCGTTTTAATGTTAGAATATTATTTTATTGAGTATATACCCCATAACCAATATCCAATTTGTGATGTTGATGGTTCTCCAACCTTAGGGAGCATGTTGGGGTTGGGGGGAAGGACACCTGTCTCCTCTGTTTGCATGACTTGTCTTGCCTGTGTTTCTTTTTTCTCTTTCGCCTCCAGGGTTATTGCTGGGGCTCGGTGCCTGCACTATGAATCCACTGCTCCCGGAGGCTATTTTTCCCATTTTGTTGCCCTGGTTGTTTTGCTTGTTGTAGTTGTTATTGTTGTCATAACTGTTGTTGTTGTTGGATAGGACAGAGAGAAATGGAGAGAGGAGGGGAAGACAGAGAGACACATGCAGACCTGCTTCACCGCTTGTGAAGCGACTCCTCTGCAGGTGGGGAGTCGGGGGCTCGAACCGGGATCCTTACACTGGTCCTTGGGCATTGCGCCATGTGCGCTCAAACTGCTGTGCTACCGCCTGACTCCCCTTGCTGGTGATTTTAAAAGCCTGACAGCTCTGACCCTTCCCCAATACACTATGACTTTCCAGACTGTCTTCTCAGCTCTTGACCCACGAGACTTGAGAGCTCTCAGTCTGCCCGGCTATATTGGTTTGGAAATCTGGAACAATCAATCCCATGCTGATAGGAAGGAAGATCAGTCATGACCCCCAGCGGCAGCCATGGGCTTAGGGAGGAGAGTCGCCTCTTGCACTTGAGGTTGGCTTCCTGGGGACGTCAAAGGCAGAAGCCCAGCACACCAGCAGCTGCTGGAGTCCCTGTCTATTCTGAGCACACTGCCTTGTCAGCCAGACTTCTGTAGCTACTTCTGCACTCAGCTGCGTTTTCCTTTCATAGTACCAGGCAGCCTTACCCCTCTGTGGAGTCAAAGGGCCCTCTGGGGAAACATTGCCTCCAACTGTAAGACTCAGGGAGAAATTGGAGAGCAGCTACTGTGACAGGCTTTATAAACAGGTCACCTGGGAGTCAGGCTGTAGCGCAGCAGGTTAAGCACAGTTGGAGCAAAGATCAAGGACTGGTGTAAAGACCCAGGTTCGAGCCCCTGGCTCCCCACCTTCATGGGAGTTGCTTCACAAGTGGTGAAGCAGGTCTGCAGGTGTCTGTCTTTCTCTCCCCTTCTCTATCTTCCCCACCTCTGGTCTTCAGGGGTCTGTCTTTCTCTCCCCTTCTCTGTCTTCCCCACCTCTCTTGATTTCTCTCTATCCTATCCAACAACGACATCAATAATAACTACAATAAAACAACAAGGGCAACAAGAGGGGATAAATAAACATAAAAAAAGTCTGGCCCAGAGGTCATTTTAGGAGTCATCTCGCCTCCTCAGTACCTGGCTTGGAAGGCAGGGGAAACCTTTAAAGGTAGATCTTAACTTTGTAATCACAGGTTCTGTATTTTTCCCAGACAAGAAAGTCCTCGAAACTCAGGTTCACATTTGAGGCTGGCTTTTTCTTTAAGCAAAGTTAGAGTTTCAGGAGATCTGTTTGAGTTAGATTCCCATCTTTTACTTGGTTCTGAAAATCTAGTGGACACTAGATTTGTTTACGAGTTGGATGTGCTAAGATCGACCCAGTCTGGAAAAGAGAAATTTCCCATGAGTGGTCATCCCACTTCCGTTTATCTTGTCCATCTCCAAAACTCTCTCCCTTTACACTGTCTGAACTGGAAGACGCTTTGAAGAGGGTTAAACCGGGAATGGCTGCTGGCTATGATAACATCACCCCAGAACTCATTCTTAACTTGGGCCCCGTGGCAAAGAAGTGGCTCACTACATTCCTGTCCCACATCTTGGAATCTGAATCTATGCCCAAAATTTGGCGTCGTGCGAAGATAATAGCAGTTTTGAAACCAAAGAAAGACCCAACACTGGCCACCAGCTATAGACCAATTTCTCTCCTCTCCATGTGTTACAAACTCCTTGAGAGGCTGCTTCTGTCACATATTTCTCCTCTTACAGAGAAATTCCTATCGCCCGCCCAAGCTGGTTTCTGCCCAGGAAGATCTACCTGCAAACAAGTCCTGGCCCTCTCAACTTACATTGAAAATGGATTCCAGAAGAATTTAAAGACGGGTGCTGTCTTTGTTGATCTCACAGCAGCCTATGACACGGTCTGGCACCGTGGTCTCCTAGTCAAGATCTCAAGATGCCTGCCTCCATGGGTGGCCAACACTATATCGTTTCTTCTCCAAAACAGAAGATTCCGGGTGCATCTGGGTGACAAGTCTAGCAGATGGAGACTTGTCTCAAGTGGCCTCCCCCAGGGCTCTGTTCTGGCTCCTACGCTATTTAATATTTACATCAATGACCTTCCAGAAACTTCTTCAAGGAAGTTCATCTACGCCAATGACATCTGCTGTGCAACTCAGGCATCCAAGTTTGACATCCTCGAGGAAACACTCATGAAAGACATGTCTCTGATATCTGATTACTGTAAAAAATAGCGACTAATCCCTAGCACTGCAAAAACGGTATCATCTGTTTTCCATCTACACCATGCCTCGGCCTCGCGTGAGCTTAATGTGCAGCTTGGCGATACGAGAATCCGGCATGAAGCCAGTCTATCTTGGCGTTACTCTTGATCGCACTCTGTCATTTCACGAACATCTCATAAAAACTGCAGCAAAGGTGGGCGCGAGGAATAACATCATCGCAAGACTGGCCAGCTCCTCATGGGGCGCGAGCGCTTCCACACTACGATCATCCTCTCTGGCATTATGCTATTCCACTGCAGAATACTGTGCCCCAGTATGGTTCCGTAGCCCTCATGTCCACTTGGTTGATTCCAAATTATATTCCTCCATGAGGATAATTTCTGGAACCATCCATTCCACCCCGGTTCCATGGCTGCCAGTTCTTAGCAACATCGCCCCGCCAGATATTCGTGGGGATGCGGCATCATCTAAGTTCATTTCCCATGTCTACTCTCGACCGGACCTGCCAATATACGCGGATATCTTCGCCCACCCTGTCCAACGCTTGACGTCTCGTCACCCAATCTGGTCCCCTACGCCTACACTGAACTTCTCTGTTCCAGACTCTTGGAAACAGAGTTGGCAGTCAGCTGAGGTAAAGAACAAACACCTCATCACAGACCCCTGCAAGCGTCAACCCGGCTTTGACCCAGCATGTTATGATTGGGCCCTCCTCAATCACTATCGAACAGGCCATGGCCGGTGCGCCGCTATGTTCCATCGCTGGGGAACCAGAGACGACCTGAACTGCCCCTGCAGCCACAGACAGACTATGACCCACATAGTCAACGACTGCCACCTCTCCAGATTCAAAGGAGGTCTCGAAACTTTACATCAGGCTCAACCTGACGCTGTTGACTGGCTACAGAAGAAGGGCAAACGCTAGAAGAAGAAGAAGAAGAAGAAGAAGAAGAAGAAGAAGAAGAAGAAGAAGAAGAAGAAGAAGAAGAAGAAGAAGAAGAAGAAGTAGAAGAAGAAGAAGAAGAAGAAGAAGGTGGATTGGGGGCAAGGATCAGGGTTGATGCTGAGGAATTATTCTGATGCAGTCTCTGCCCCCAGGTTTTACCATGCCCCCCGAAATCCTAGCAGTGCCCCTTTCAACCAATCCAGTCCCCACACAGCACCCCTGGTTGTTGCCCAATAAAAGCTCTCCCACTTCCCCCCCGGGTTCTCTCTCTCTCTCTCTCTTGCCCAGTGGTGAGGTAGTGACTCCATGTGGCCTGAGCCACCCCCTGATCCAATAATAAAGATTTGTGTATCCCACTTGCTCGGGACCTCCTCTCTCTCTTCTCCTTGGCACAGCCTGACACAGGGTGCTAGTCCCTGCTCCCTACCTGCATGGGGGCAGCTTCACAAGTGGTGAAACAGTGCTGCGGATCTCTCTCTCTCTCTCTCCCTCTCCTTCTCTTTCTCTATCTCTCTCTCCCTCTCCCTCTCTCTCTCTCTCTCTATCTCTCTCTTTCTCCCTCCCTCCTTCTCTATTTTCCCCTTCCCCCTAATTTCTTTCTGTCTCTATCCAAAATAAATAAATAAAACAACAAATAAAAAGAAAAGATTGGTGAACTGAGTGAATGATGAGAGGCAGAGAATGAGAGACACCAGAACACCCCAAAGCCTGGCATACAGTGATGCTGGGAACTGACACTGTGTCTTAATTCTCCCTAGTCTGAGAAATATCTTTTGGGGGGCCAGGTGGTGGCACACCTGGATAAGCGCACATAGTATGAAGCAGAAAGGCCTGCACAAGGATTCAGGTTCAAGTCCCTGCTCCCCACCTGCAGGGTGCTGCTTCACAAATGATGAAGCAGGTCTGTCAGTATCTCTCTCTCTCCTTCTCTATTGTCCCCTCCCCTCTCACTTTCTCTGTTCTTTTCCAATAAAATGGGGGGAAAATGAAAACATTATTTGAAGTCCCCTGTCCACCTAATTCCTTGGCCACAGTTCACACTTCTCTTGTTGACATAGTTCTTAACATTCATGGCTTCTTATTACTCAGAAGCAGCGACTATCATGTGGACCAGAGAATTCTCAACCAGAGTGGCTGTGGGGTGTGGCGGGCTGTCTCAAGAACCCATTTAGTGCATATGCCTTCCAACACTGAAGATTTCATGATAAATCGCTTCTTCTAGAATCTCCTCAGTAGAATCAGATGCAACCTGTGATAATAGTAGCCAGCACAAGTCATCCTAAAACACAGAGAGTTAGGAAATTGCACATCTTTTATTTTTTAATTATCTTTATTTATTGGATAGAGAAAGACAGAAATCAAGAGGGGCTGATAGAGAGGGAGAGTAACAGAGAGACACCTGCATCCCTGCTTCACCACTCATAAAGCTTTCCCCATGTGTTGTATGCTTTACATTGGGTTCTAGTTCTCCCCCGCCAAGAGAATTGGATCAGTCCAGTTAGTGGGCCCGCTTGGCCCTGCCCCTAGGAACCCCGTGAGAGTTCCAGAGTTCAGAGGGTTCCTGAGTTACAGAGTAAGAGAGAGTGCTGGCGCTGCCACGGGAAAGAGGCAGCAGAGTTCTGTTTGGTGATTAGTTTGGTTTAGTTTATGAATCGTTGTTCCTGAATAAAGAAATACAGCTTCCCTGCCCAGCCGTATGTCTCCGCGTCTGTTACCCGCCCGTGAAGATAGCCCGGCCAGCTGGAGCCAAATTTTAACAACAAATGGCACCCACGTGGACCTGACCTGAGCATCTCTCAGATAAGTAAAGACAATTTGGCTACCTATGTACTATGGCCTTCTCTTCTGCTTGTGAAGAGATCTCCAAAGGCCTCTGCTCTTTCTTCACGAGACTGTTTTGCTGTTTCTGGAACATTTATCTCTGGACCACTCTGTGGTTTCCACTCGCTCAGGCAAACTCAGAACAGCCAGCGGGAATAGCCAGTGGGCGGGAGGCGGAGGTGAGGCGCGGAGCTGCTGTTTCCACCTGGTTAAACAGCCAGCCAGCCGGCTGCGCCCAGACAACCCCGCGCACCGCGCCCGCAGCCCCGCAGCCCTGCAGCCTGCAGGAGGCTGACGCCAGCACGCAGGAGCCCGATGCCAACACGCTGGAGCCCGATGCCACCACACAGGAGCCCGATGCCAGCACGCAGGAGCCCGATGCCACCACGCAGGAGCCCAATGCCAGCACGCAGGAGCCCAATGCCAGCACGCAGGCCAGCCCACAGGAGCCAGCTCTCCACTGTGTGGCGCAGGGCACTGGACGCGTGATCCCTCCACGTTGCTCGGCCACTGCGAACAGGGCAGCAGAGGTGGGGACCCGCAGCTCGAACTCGGGTTCTTGCACATTGTAATACATGCACTCAACCAGGTGTGCCACCACCCAGACCCAGAAATTGCACATATTTTGATTAACCTTAAACAAGGCAGGTAGGTGCTGTATCCTCATCAGAAAGGACACAAAGGCACAGAGGTGGGCCTCCCCAAGGCCATCAAGAGAAAGTCACAGAACCAGGTTATAAACACAGGCTCCTGAAATAACAGATCCTGAAATCCATCTTCTTCCCCAGCATGCTGTACTTCTCCACCACTCCCTCCCCGCTCCGCCCCCGCCCCATCAGGGCTTTCTGTGATTCAGAACATTTCTGTGATGATCAGGGAAGAGAACTCCAGCCATAAGCAAGTGAACCACCCACCCTTCTCTCCCTCCCATGGATCCTTCTAGCTGAAGCAGAAGAAGCTCTATGGAAGGAGTGACAGTTGGAGTGTTGAGGGGGAGGGAGCAACTGACTGGGGCTATTCCCCCAGCTACCTCCTGTGGGGTCCTCTACAGACTCCTACATGGAATAATCTCAAGATTCTTTCTGGGAGAAGATGAGCATTTATTGGGAGAAAGTAAGGGCTGAAAAAGAAGAAAGTACAAGCCATGTAAGCATGTAGACCAGAGAGAGAGGTAATGCACATGGTTGAGTGTACATGTTACAATGTGCAAGGACCCCAGTTCGAGCCCCCAGTCTCCACTTGCAGGGAAACTGCTTTGTGAATGGTGAGATTTTGCTACAGTCTCTCTCTCTCTCTCTCCTTTTCTATCTCTCCCTACCCTTCCTGTCTCTATCCAATAAATATAGATCAAAATAAGGGGAGGTAGTGTGTAAGCAGAACCTCCTGGTCTCCCCAGCTTTCTAGTGCCTTCTGGGGAAGGGTAGGACCCTCAGGGATGAGCTTCAGCCTCTGTCTCCAGGGTCAACTCTGCCTCCATCTGCATGTTGTGGCCTTTGCAGTGAGGGAGGGAGCTGGGGCAGGACTTGCAGACACATTGGGCTTCTGGGCCTGACCTGGGCCTGCTCTTGGCTACCTGCAGGGGGCAGGGGGAGGGGGATGCTTTCTCTAAGCACAACAATAGTTATGAGATAGAATTCTCCACACAGAAATCACAATACTCCACACCAAGTCAGGTGGTTGAGTATGAATTTTATTTAAGCCTACTCAGCTGAGGGTCCTGCCCAGGGAAGACTCATCCAGGAGCTACCCAAGGACTGAATGCCTAAGCAAAGTCACAGGCATCTTTTTCTACTTTCTGCAGCATATGCCAGCATTGGTTACATACAATATTTTGCACAGTTTCCTGGACTTGGCTCGTTTACCTGAAATCTAATGACTGGGGGGCTTTTAGACTTGCACCACATCTTGGTACAAAAACATCTTGTTTTCCCAGAAACAAATGTCTTGCTTTACCAAAAGTGGCAAGGTTTATAGAAGTGGAAAGTTAGCATTATTCTTATTCTAGGTCTGGTAAATTTATTTTATTTTATTTTATTTTATTTATAAAAAGGAAACACTGACAAAAATCATAGGATAAGAGGGGTATAACTCCACACAGTTCCCACCACCAGAATACTCTTGTATCCCATCCCCTCCCCTGATAGCTTTCCTAATCTTTAACCCTCTGGGAGTATGGACCAGGGTCATTGTGGGATGCAGAAGGTGGAAGGTCTGGCTTCTGTAATTGCTTCCCCACTGAATATGGGCGTTGGCAGGTTGATCCATAACCGTTTATTATTCCAGTGCCTGATCACCATCCGGGTTGATCTCTGAGCTATGCTAGCAATTTCTTGATGATACCTGTACCCCTTTTTAGACTGAATGTTTGTTTGTTTGTTTGTTTACCAGAGCCCTGCTCAGCTCTGGTTTATGGTGGTGCAGGGGATTGAACCTAGGACTTTGGAGCCTCAGGCATGAGAGTCTCTCTTTTCGTAACCATTATGCTATTAACATAATGATGTGGCAGACGGCTTCTCTGGGGATTCCTCTTTTTTTTTTTTTTTTTTTGCCTCCAAGGTTATTGCTGGGGCTCAGTGCCTGCACCATGAATCCACTGCTCCTGAGGCCATTTTTTCCCTCCCTTTGGTTGACCTTGTTGTTGATGTTGATGCTGTTCTGTTGTTGGCTAGGACAGAGAGAAATGGAGAGAGGAGGGGAAGACAGAGAGGGGGAGAGAAAGACAGACACCTGCAGACCTGCTTCACCGTTTGTGAAGTGACTCCGCTGCAGGTGGGGAGCCGGGGGCTTGAACGGGGATCCTTACACTGGTCCTTGCACTTTGCACCACGTGCGCTTAACCCGCTGCGCTACCACCCTACCCCTGGGTTTCCTCTTCTGATGCTGAAGCTGCAGCATTGCTGACCCTTGCCCCTGCTCTTAGAGAAAAACTGCCAAGTGTGTAGACGCGATTTGGTGGAACTGGATTCCAACTCGTGGGAGGGCCTCTCAGGCTTGACCCCGCCCCTGGCCTGTCATTCCCTGCGCACCTCCCTGGCGCCTTTTCTCTTGCGGTCAGCACACCCTGAGCAGGAACTTCCTTCTCAAAGCAGTTCTGGTGGTACTCTTGGTGCCAGCTACCCTGCCCACACCCCAGAGGAGAAATGAACCATTCACATCCCTGTGGCTCATTGACATGATAAACCCAAGTGAGGTTTCTGCTCTGGGAAGTAGCCATTTATGCCAGTGTCATTATTAAAGTAGAAATACTTTAACGATGACTCTTTAGTCACTATCAGGCCACCCCATCAGCTGGGACCCTAGTTGGGGAGGCCTGAGATTCCCAAACAGACATGATGGGCCTAGACCTCGAATAAATCCCTCTCTCCATAGTTACTGGCCATCTCTATCAGAAACAACACAATAGACCCCATGACATCATCTCCCCAGACAATAACTTGGATCCACCTGCATAACAGATTTCAGGCTCAGGGAGGAAAAAAAAAAACTAGTATAGCCACAGGCCCTTTGGAATATAACTAAATTATGCCTACTAGCTAACTATAAAATGGAGGCCCTCCCAACTCTTCATCTGCACTATTCCAGCCTTTAGGTCATGATTGGTCAACAATTTGTTTGGCTTTGTATGTTAACTCTCTTGTCAACCACCAGGTTCCAGATGCTAGCATGATGCTGGCCAGACTTCCCTGGACAGACAACCCCACCAGTGTGTCCTGGAGCTCCACTTCCCCAGAGCCCTTCCCCACTAGGGAAAGACAGGCTGGGAATATGGATTGACCTATCAACGACCATGTTCAGTAGGGAAGCAATTACAGAAGCTAGACCTTCCACCTTCTGCATCCCACAATGACCTTGGGTCCATACTCCCAGAGGGAAAAAGAATAGGAAAGCTATCAGGGGAGGGGATGGGATACAGAGTTCTTGTGGTGGGAATTGTGTGGAGTTGTATCCCTCTTATCCTATGGTTTTGTCAATGTTTCCTTTTTTATAAATAAAAAATGACAAAAAAATAAAGTAGAACTAGTCAGAGACTGGGCAATGGAGCACCTAGAAAAGCAATATGTTACCATGTGCAAAGACCCAGGTTCAAGTACCTGGTCCCTAGCTGCAGAGGGGGAAGTGTGTGTGTGTGTGTGTGTGTGTGTGTGTGTGTGTGTGTGTGTGTGCCCCTCCAGGGTTATCCCTGCGGCTTGGTGCCTGTACTACAAATTCACTGCTACCGGAGGCCATTTTTTCCATTTTTTAAAAAATAGGATAGGACAAAGAGTAATTGAGAGGGGAGGGGAAGATAAAGTGGGGGAGAGAAAGACACTTGCAGACCTGCTTTACCGTTTGTGAAGTGACAACCCCGCCTACAGGTGGGAAGCCGGGGGCCCAATCTAGGATCCTTGCATGGGTCCTTGTGCATGTCTTTGCTGTTCATACTATATGTGCTTAAGCCAGTGCACCACTGCCCGGACCTCTGAGGGGGACACTTTTCACCAAAGTTGGAACAGATCTGCAGGTGTCTCTCTTATCTTTTCCACTACCATAAATAAATAAAACAAAACATTTGAAAAATAGAAATAATATTTTTGTCAAAAATGTATAGTAGTTGTCTATGCATGATTAGCTGGAAAGTTCAGAGAATTAAGATAATGAAGGAAAACTTAAAGTAGTTATTGATAGATCCTATTTGCAATCCATCTTTTGTTGTCATTCTCTCTGTCTCTCCATTCCTCTCTCTTTCCTTCTTCCTTTCTTTCATCGGACAGAGAGAAATTGAGAGAGGAGGGAAGATAGAGAGGGAGAGAGAAAGAGAGATGTCTGCAAACCTGCTTCATTGCTGATAAAATTTCTCCCCTGCAGGTGGGGGATAAGGGTTCAAACCCAGTTCCTTGCACGCTATAGCATGTACTCTCAACCAAGTGCACTACTGCCTGGCCTCTTGTAATGGTTTTGCTTTTTAAAGGAGAACAGGTCACTGTGGTGCTGTGACTGGGACCTGGAGCACACGTGTGCAAGGTGGGCTCTCTGTCACTGAGCCATTTCCCTGTGCCGAGTCCCATGCCAAGATTTGCTACAGGGTAGTCTGAGTACAACCACTTCTACTGTTTGCCTACCTGAAATATCTTTATTTTTGCCTTTTTGTTGATAGTTATTTCAGTAATGTAGAATTCTGAGTTGAAGGGAGTCAGGCAGTAGTGCAGCGGGTTAAGTGCACGTGGTAAAAAGCACAAGGACCGGCATAAGGATCCCGGTTCGAACCCCGGCTCCCCACCTGCAGGGGAGTCACTTCACAAACGGTGAAGCAGGTCTGCAGGTGTCTATCTTTCTCTCCCCCTCTCTGTCTTCCCCTCCTCTCTCCATTTCTCTCTGTCCTATCCAACAACAATGACATCAATCATAACTACAACAATAAAACAACAAGGGCAACAAAAGGGGATAAATAATAAACAAATATTAAAAAAAAAGAATTCTGAGTTGATGAATTTCCTCCATAAGCACTTAGGAGATAGGAGTCAGGAGCCAGAAGATAGCTTATGTAGCAGAGTGTGTGCTTCACCACCAGACAGAACCCAAGACCAAAATGGCGCCAGGGATGATGGGTACTGTTGTTTCTCTTCACTCTCTCCTTGACGTAAAGAGTGAAAAATCTGCTCTGAGTAGTGAACTCATGCATATATAAGACTCTGTCATTGCAAAACAATTCAAAAGATCTTAACTAGAGTTAAGTTTGGCTAGTAAATTTTCAGTAGTGAAGACTTTTCAGCACTCTCACTTGTAGGACAGATCTAAGTTTACACCTACAGATACAGATCTTGGCATCTGCATTTCTCATTTTCATCTTCCTTCCTTCCCTCCTTTTTTTCTTTCATCCTTCCTTCCTCCCTCCCTCCCTTCTTTTTTTAAAATTAAATTTATTTATAAAATAAAAAATAGAAATTACCAACAAAATCATAAGATAAGAGGGGTAAAATTCCACACATTTCCCATCACTAGAGCTCTGTATCCCACCCCCTCTACTGGAAGCTTCCCTATTCTTTATCTTTCAGGGAGCATGGACCCAGGGCCATTATGGGGTACAGAAGGTAGAAGTTTTGGCTTCTGTAAAGTTTCTCCTCTGAACATAGGTGTTAGCAGGTGGATCCACGCCCCCAGCCTGTTTCTGTCTTTCCCTAGTGAGGCAGAGCTCTGGAGAGATGGGGTTCCAGGATACATTGGTGAGGTCGTCTGCCTGGGGGGAGTCAGGTTGGTGTCATGGTAGCATCTACAACTTGGTGGCTGAAAAGCATTAAGATATAAAGCAAAAAAAATTGTTTAATAATCAGGAACCTAAAGGTAAGAACATAGCAGGTGAGATTTTTGGGTCTCCATTTTGGAAAAAGTTAGTAGGTCTATCTTAGGTATATTCCCAGGGGCTCATAAGTTTATTAATTTTTGCCTAAGCCTGACAGCTATCATGCAGGTGGGCTAAAGATATTATCTGGGGAGATGGTGTCAGGCTTGGAAATAGGTCTAGAAAGCTGCATCAGGGAAAATCTGGAAAAAGTATATAAATACCATTAACTGTAAACCCCATTGATTTCATCTGGGGCCCATATTCAGCACAGGAGCCTGTGTAACCTCTGCATCCCTGTAGGTCTGAGCTTGTATCCTGTGGTCTTAAACGTTCTAGGCTGCACCCATTGCCAGACCCATCTTCCTCAAGTGGTAGAGGATTTTGGTCCTACCTCTCTTTGGAGAATGGTACAGTCCCTACCATTGCTGATCCACATTAAGGGCAAGGTCCTATAGGGGCCCACCTAGGGGTCCATTAGAAAGCAGTATGAAGGTTCTGCTGTGACTTTGATACTACAGGAATGGGGCTTTGGAACCATTGATGGGAACATGGTCGCTTCTTTTTGAAGAATTTAAAGGGAAAACTCATAGCATGAAAAGGCAAAGTTTTGCCTACTGGGAAGACCTTAAATTTGTTTTGTCCTCCTTTTATCTGTTCATTCCTTTCTCCTCTCACCGCCCTCTCGCTCCACTGGGGGTGGGAATAAGGTTCTTCACTGCTCCAGACTATATTTTCAGAGAGAGAGAGAGAGAGAGAGAGACAAAGAGAGAGAGTGAGAGAGAAAGAGTGTGTGTGTGTGTGTGTGTGTGTGTGTGTGTGAGAGAGAGAGAGAGGGAGAGAGAGAGACCACAGCACGGAGGCTTCCCTCACTGTCAGAGTACACTCCCCTGTGCTGTACCAGGGACTAAAACCTGGCTCATACACATGACAGCTTAACTCCTCTCCTCATTTATTGATAGTTAAATGTTTGTTGTAACAGTATTTCTCATGGCACATGTATTCATAATATGTTACATTTGTTCTAGAGAAAGCCAGTCCTTAACCAAGAGAACAACATTTACTGTCAGATGAATCCACTCTGAATGGAAAACTTCCTAGTCTGGGACCAGGTGGTGCTGCACCTATTTAAGTGTGCAAGGACCCGGGTTCAAGCCCCTGGCTCCCACCTGCAGGGGGGAAAGCTTCATGAGTGGTGAAGCAGGGCTGCAGGGGTCTCTCTGTCTCTTTCCCTCTCTCTATCTCCTTCTCTCCTCTGAGTTTCTATTTGTCTCTATCCAGTAATAAATAAAAGTAAAAAAAAAAAAGAAAGAAAATAGAAAACTTTCTGGTCCTCCCCCACCTCCACCCCCAATGCCAGTAGTCTTCTCTCCTCCCCCCATCCTTTTATTTCAGAAATAACAGTTGATTAATTGTTATTAATTGGTATTCATTGCCCTCATGCAGAGTGCAGAATATTCCAGGTTTAAGTGAAGTTCCCTTTTCAAAAGCAGGAATTAAGGTGTGTCCTTTGTAGAGGGGTCGAAATTCAATGTCAGAATCCTCCCTCCAGTTTTATAGTTGGACAGATGAAAGGTGAATGTTAAGTTGCTGAAACTGTGGCCTGAAAAGTTCAAAATGACAGACTCTTTTCAGACTACATCCTCTTTCTTCCCCTTTTGATATGCCCTCATTTTCCCCTATGATTCTCCATATCAAATCATTTTAATGAAAAAAAAATGTATGTATGTATATGTATGTAAACGCAAGCATATGCAAAACACACAGCAAAAATAGACATCACTGCTTTCCTTTCCTGTGACCTCAGGGCTCAGACAAATGTACTTGCATGTCCTTAAATAAGTAGCATCATGATCTTTGAGACTTTGATCACCTTTTCACTTGGTCTCAGTTTACCCAGCCAGGGGGTGTGATTGTCATATGAGAATACTGCCTTAGGAAGCAGCAGCAGCACTGTGAGACCAAACTATGATCTAGAGCCTTTGATTCTGGGAAAAACGGGGGCTGTTCACATATTAAAAACCATGTAATTTTTGGAGCCTTCAGTTGGCAAGGACAACCAAGGCGTGGTGCGTCGAAGGTTGAGGTGTGGTGGGAGGACTGGCTGCCTTTGAAGTGGCACTCACACCCTACCTGCTGATCTACCTTAGTGGTGGTTTCTGGTTGGTTTTGATTCCTTAGCAAAGTAATGTGATTCTTTCTTTCTGCTCTTGCTTCTGAGGAAGTTGTTTTTCACTTCTTAGAAAGGAAAGACAATCGGTGGGATTCAGAAACTCACCACATGTCAGCTAGAAAGGTGTCGGGCTCTCATGGGGGCCCTATCTTGGGTATAGACTCTCTGGTGTGACCGTTCCATTGGCCACTGGAGATGGGTGCCAGCAAGAATATGCCCTGAGGCAGCAGGGGAGAGTACAACCCACAGCAAAAGACGGCACTAAAGATCACTCCAGGAGACGATAGCGGTGGATAGTCTGTTTATTGAGCAGCAGAGCAGAGTTTGTAAAGGGTGGTGGTGGGGGGAGCAGTTTGTTTATTCCTAATATGGTTAAGGCATCAGGAGGTTAAGAAAGGGTGAGGGTTTTTCCAGTAACCGCTGGGCGGGTGGTCTAGCCGTTTCGGGGGATGAGGAAGTGAGATTATCAGCAGGCGCATGGAGAGAGAGAGAGGGACGGGGGTCTTTGCGTGGGCAGGGGGAATTGAACCATATATGGTCAGAAGAATGGAGACAGGGAAGAGGTGAGGGGGCTTCTAGTAGCTGAGTAAGTGCACTAACCAGTTTGAGAACAAGGAAGTGAACCTTTGTGCTTAGAGAATGTCGGGCCCTTGTGGGGCAAGGTAGACTGATAGGGGAACAGAATCCTGGAGGCCGAGGCCCCGCCCCCACTCAACCCCAGGTGGGGGAGTCTGATGGGGCGGCTGTACCACCAGGCACCTATTTCACAGGAGGTCCACACCATGCTCAGTCTCAGTCTCACAGTTCCCCACAGAAAGGGAAATCTGAACTTCAGCTAATTTAAGAATAAATGGAACCAGATCTTGAATTGTTTTTTTTTCCCTGTCTGCTTTATACACTGGAACGCTTACACTGTCTCTAGTCCTTTGTGACTTCTCAGGCTATCTATGTTTGCCCTGTGATGACAAGTTTGCTGTCTGATGGGAAAAATTAAATGTGCAGCTAAAGGAAAAATATAATTAACTGATGTGAGCTGTTAGCTCGAGGACATGAAGGAGTTCACGTACGTACATTCAGTATTAGCTGTTATCAGCTATGAATTCTATGACTTGTTAGGCTCTAGTACTAATTGATAGGATCTTGTGTTTTAACCTTAAACTGTTTCCAGTTGAAAGGATTTCTCTATAGGAACTTGGTGATAAGACTGTAACAGGGTAGGAATCTGTTTCTGTTGTTCTCAGAGGAATTTAAAATCCAAGGGTCTAAATGTTCAAATAACCAAAAAGTCTTAGGAGAACTCTGGGTAAAAGAAATAGTGCATTTTCCTCTCAGTTTTCATTTCCATGCTAGCCTTAGGGTAAAAATTCAATTTTAATACCATAATGTTTATTTCTGTTCAGAACTTGTGGGAGGAATGGCGATCCTTGGGCCTGGAGAGCGAATTATATTACAGTAACTTGAGTCTTACAGTGGTTTTCTTTGGTTCCTTTTAAACGTGATTTTTTCATCTAAGTAGATTGTAAGATAAAGTTCTGGAGCAAATTCTCTAATCACCTCAGTTTTTCATGGTACTGACTCCAATGAGCACCCAGTATCTAGGACATGAATGCTTTCTTTAAATTTTGATATACTACTACTAATAATTATCATTAGTATTCACACGTGCCAGTGTTTAACATAAAGATAAGGGTGATTAGAATATTATTGATGTCTTTGTATTAGATCCTTTGAAAATCACCATTTCCTATAGGGGTAGATAGCAGAATGGTTATGCAAAAAAGATTCTGATGCCTGAGATTCCAAAATCCCAGGTTCAATCCCCCTGTACCACCATAAGCCAGAGCTGAGCAGTGCTCTCATAAAAAAAAAAAAAATCATTTCCCTCTTTATATATTATGTATTTTAAAAGACAGATATTTCTTGCATTCTTTGCAACTTGCCAAGGACATAATGTAAGCTTCCTATTATTTCAAAAAGGAACAATCAGAAAGAAAAAAAATAGCCATCACTGATGATTATATTTGAGTATTCTAGATTCTTGAGAAGTTTTGACTATTGAGCAGAAAAATAAAATGAGACCATTGAACCCCCTTGACCACTGTTTTCAAAAGTAGTAGGAGACTGAGACAGAGAAAATGAAAAAAGCTAAACCTTTAGACTTTTTTGTACTGTGGAGTAATTTGAGGGGAGTGGGCAGCAACAAATTGGGATTTTGTATCTTTCTACTCCTTGGATTTATCACTTCCAGGAAGAGTGGAAACTCTAGGATAGGAAACCTGAAATTGGGTGCAGTCTGTGGAAGCCTAGACAAGTGCATGGAAATAGTTGCAAAATAAGCAGACATAGATGGCGCAAGGCAGTTACTTCTCCACTTTCAGGTATGCTGAATCTTCTTTTTCTAAAAGTGCTGTCTGTGGTGGGAACACCATTCAAAGCAACCTCTCTTCTGTTACTCCATTGCCAGAAATTGCTATCTGAACCCTCTTCCCACCAGCCTCATTCCCAATGTCAACATCATTCAGGAAGTAGAGGGAGTGGATTTCTTCTTATTTTATTTTTTTTTATAGAGACAGAGAGAAATTGAGAGGGAAGGGAGTGATATATGGAGACACACACACACACACACACACACACACATTTGCAGCACTGCTTCATTGCTCATGAAGCTTCCCTCCTGCAGGTGGGGACTGGGACTTGATCCTGGGTCCCTGCACATAGTAATGTGTGTGCTAGACAAGGTGTACCACTACCTGGACCCTAGGAAGAAAATTTTGAACCCAGCATGCTGTGTTAATCTGATATGAGGGTAAAATAAAAATATTTTAAAGGGGGACCAGGCAGTGGCACACCTGGTTAAATGTACACATTATAGTGCACAAGGACCCAGATTCAAGCCCCTGGACCACACTTGCTTCACAAGTGGTGAAGCAGGGCTGTGGTTCTCTCTCTCTCTCTCTCTCCCCCCTCCCTCTCTATCACCCCCTCCCCTCTCAATTCCTCTCTGTCTCTATCTGATAATGAATTAATTTAAAATATTTAAAAAAGAAAGTCTTTAAAAATATTTTAAGCAATGCATGAAATTTTTTATAGTTATTTATTTACCAGAGTACTTCTCAACTTGGGCTAATGAGGTGTGGGGGATTGAACCTGGGACTTCAGAGCCTCAGGTATGAGCATCTTTTTGTATAATCATTATGTTATCTCCCTCACCCCTAAAAAAATAATGACATCTTATACACCTTTTCTCAGAAGGCTACTGGAGCATGTGTTCCAACACAAGAGGGAGTTGATCAAGAGGTGATCCTCAGCACAGGAGGAACATAAACGGAGCCCAAGTGCTGACTTGAGAGAGGCACATGCCTTACTATGGAGACTTGGGTAGACCTCTCGTAGAGATTTCTCAGCTAAATGAAAGCTTATATGAGGTTAGTTCCCTCAGAGGCACCTCTGTCTGCCTCCCACATGAACTTGAGCAGTTGGCTTGAGACAGAAAGAGCTTAAGTCCTATGACAAGTGTCTGGTAAGGGAAGACACTGCACGCAGGCAGTGCTAGTTAGATTCTCAGTACCCTGTGGCTAACGGAAATTTTATTTTGAATCAACTCACACTATTTTGACAGAGTTCAAACCTGTCTTACTCATGAATGGAAGCAGGATGCTGACTTCCCTCGACTCTCCCATGAGTCGTCACCTAGTTCTGAAGCATTTCTCCCCTCTCCGCCCCTCTCACATAAGCCATTTTTGCTCACTTTGTAGACCTGGCTTGAAAAATCTCCCATTCTGCTAAGTATTCTTGTCTATTTCTTTGTGTTGGTGCTTGCCTTCTATCCTCTCTCTCTCTCTCTCTCTCTCTCATTCTAAATGATTAATATACCAAAAAATTGCTTAATGAAATGTCTTAATTGCCATGACTTAAACCAGATGGTTTAGTTTACCTCTTTAATCTGTCATCTCTCTTGTTTCCTAGCCCAGTTTCTAGAAGGGAAAAGAAAAAAAGGTGAGTCATTTCAGTCACCAGCTGGGTCATCCCCAGAGAGCGTGTCCAGGAAGTGAGGTCAGGCTGAAACTCTGAGGTATCAGACCTCTGAGGGCAAACCAGTTCCTTTACCATGGCTGTGTGTATATACTGATCTGTAGGTAACCATTTACTCTGGGTATTTTCTCCTTCTTGAGTCATCCCAATGACCCTTCCCTCATCCCTCCACCTCCCTCTTGGGATATTGCCAAGACTGATTTTCCTTGAAGACAAGCTGGAAGTCTCCGTCTCTCAGGAGGTGTGTGTTTCCCATGCAGGAGCTTGTTTTGAATTGTCCTGACTCTTTGTAGCTGACAGGGTGACTTAGCATTTTCTCAATGACTGGATGTTGCAGTGTAGCCCAGCATTCATTTCTGATTGGCCTGTAGGCTGAGGAGGCCTGGAATGGTTCCAGTCTGTTTTTCCTCTCAAGGATTCTCTGAAGTAACCAGATGAGTCTTGGGCAGGTTTGTTGACGGACTTGGCTGCTCCTGTGCCATTGCTCCCGAGTGACTTCTGTGTGGTATTTTTAGATGCCCTGTCCCAATGCACAGTCTGAGTCAACGTGTGTTCTTTTAGTGTCAGGATATCAGTGCTGGGTGGGACAGTCTAGGTACTAAGAAAGGGCATAGTGATTTACAAAATTACAAGATGGGAGGGGTACAATTCTATACCATTCCCAACACCAGAGGAAACTGCAGTAACTTTCCCAAGGTAATAGATGTGGGTTGACTATCTATCCATTATCCATTCGCCTATCTATCTATCTATCTATCTATCTATCTATCTATCTATCTATCATCTATCTATCTATCTAGTCTATTATCTGTCTAATCTATTATCTACCTATCTAATCTATTATCTATTTATCTTTCTATCTATCTATTTTTCTTCTGCCCATTTTCTTCAATTCTATAGCCCTCCCTGCATTCACTTCAGAACCCTTTATGAGGAGAAGTAATGGCTTACAGAGGGCCAGGTGGTGGTGGACCTGCTTGAGTGCATACATTACAGCGTGCAAGGACCCAAGTTCAAGCTCCTGGTCCCCACCTGCAGGGGGGAAGCTTCACAAACAGTGAAGCAGTGGTGTGGATGTCTCTTTCTTTCTCTTCCCTCTTGATTTCTCTCTGTCTGTATCCAAAATAAAGAAAATAAATAATAAGAAATGAATAATAGCTTATAGAGCTGTTGTTGTCAGGGCCCAGGTAGTGCTGGACTTGGAAGCAGGAAATCCTGAGTTTAAGTCCCGGCATCCCATGTGCCCAGTAATGCTGTGTTCATTCTATTCCATCTCACTCTTCTCCCTGCCAATAATACAATGTTTTAACACATCTTATGCTATCACATAGGTATAGTTTCTTCTTTAGTTTTTTTAATATCTTTAGTTTTTTGCCTCCAGGCTTGTCACTGAGGCTCAGTACCTGTACTACAAATCCACTGCTCCTGGAGGCTATTTTTTCCCTTTTGTTGCCCTGGTTTATCATTGTTGTTGTTATTAGTGTTATTGGTGTCATTGTTGTTGGATAGGACAGAGAGAAATGGAGAGAGGAGGGGAAGACAGAGAAGGAGAGAGAAAGATAGACACTTGCAGACCTGCTTCACCGCTTGTGAAGCGGCCCCCTCCTGCAGGTGGGGAGTTGGGGACTGGAACCTAGATGCTTATGCTGGCCCTTAAGCTTCATGCCACATGCACTTAACCCGCTGTGCTACCACCTACCCTCCCCCCCCCCCAGGTATAGTTTCTTATCTCTCCTGTGTCAAGTGTCTGCACACCCTTCCCACCACCAAATGTAATCTCCCTTCTCCATGGTACACTCCTCCTGGTCCTCTCAACCCTTCCTCTTTCCTCCTTTAGGATTCTTTAACCCCAATAGACTATCAATAGGCCACAGGGAGCCAATGTTTCCTCCTAGGGTTCCCTTTTGTTTGTTCCTTAAATCCTACTTGTGAGTGAGCTCATCCCATACTCATCCCTCTCCTTCTGTCTCACCTCACTTGCATGGTTCCTCACGTTCCAGCCAAGATGATGCAAGAGCAATGTCATCATTCCTTAGAGCTGAGTCGTACTCCATGGCATATTATGGGGCTTTGCATAAGCCGAGGTTGAGCATGGCGTGGACCATCCAGGGAGGGGGACCCCTGGATGCCTGGAAGGCACAGGCCTTCCATCAGTCTCCCCAGGGACTTTTTGCCTCTATGGGTTGAGCAAGAAGGAACCTGCCTAAACAGGTCCCAGTCCCCTTTCCGTCTCTCTCACCTATACAGTGACGCACCTCCCCACTCTGTGCTCTCTGGCAGGTTTTCTCCTTCATTCTCCAAGCTAGCTTGACACAACAGTTACAGGAAAGATCCAGTTCCCCTCTCTCCTGACCATATATGGTATAAACAAGTAACTGTCTCTGAAGGCCCCCAGCAGTCCCCTCCTCCCTTAACATTCCTGATCTTATAAGGCTAAGGACATAGCTGCCCCGTTCTCCCCTTACCCCAACCTATAAAAATCCTTGCTTGCCATACAATAAACGTGCTATTCAGAGACAAATAGCGTCCTGGGGTGATCCTTGGCTGGGGGGAGGTCTCTTGCCACGATCCGCAGGGAAAGACCCCCAGCTTGTACTTACCCCTGCTGCCCTTTATTTGACCATTGCAGCCCCCTCCCCTGGTGCGCAACAGAATGGGGTCAGCTGACTCAGTCGGATTGAGAAGCGGGGTCCTCATCAGGACCCCTACAGCATATATGTATATATTCCACAGCTCCCTCAGCCACTCTTCTGTTGTGGGGCACCTGGATTGTTTCCCAGTTTGGCCTATTATAGCCAGTGCTACTAGGAACATAGATGTGCACAGATTTTTTTTTTTCCCTCCAGGGTTATCACTGAGGCTTGGTGCCTGCACCACGAATCCACTGCTCCTGGAATCTATTTTTTCCCTTTTGTTGCCCTTGTTGTTTTATCGTTGTTGTGGTTGTTGTTGTTATTATTATTATTGTTGATGTCATCACTGTTGGTTAGGACAGAGAGAAATGGAGAGAGGAGAGGAAGACAGAGAGGGAGAGAGAATGAAAGACACCTGCAGACCTGCTTCATCACGACCCCCTTGCAGGTGGGGAGCTGGGGGCTCAAACTGGGATCCTTATGCCAGTCCTTATGTTTCGCACCATGTGCACTTAGCCCGCTACTCTACTGCCTGACCCCTGCACAGATCTTTTTGAGAGAAGTGATTTTCCTACCGTTTGAATAAACCCCTAGGAGAGGAATTTTCCAGATCACAGGGTAAAGCATTTTTCTTTTGTCAAATGTTTACATTTATAAAAATCATTTTATTGGGGGAAATGTTTACAGGACAGTTGTTGACACATGAGTACAACTTCTCATCTCCCTGTGATAGGTGCCTGCAAAGCAGCACTCTCACCCCAACCTAGGTCCACCTCCACCATCATGCACCAGGTCTGGAAACCACCCCCACTCCCACCCCCCGTCCCTGCCAGCCAAGCCCTTCTCTCCCCTCCTCTTCCCAGAGTCCTTTGCTTTGGTGCAATACACCAGCACATACTATTATTTTTTAATGTTCTAAGGAATCTCTAGACTCTTTTCCATAGGAGTTGAGCTCTTCTACATCCCGCCAACAGTGTAGAAGGGTCTTTTTTCACCAGCACCCGTTTATGTCCTTTTTGTGGATGGCATTCTTGTGTGTGGTGGCTTTTCATTGTTGTCTATTTTAAGCATCATTTCATATGCTCATAGCTCTGTCTCTCTCCCCCATTCCCTCTCTCTCCTCTGTCTCTCCCACCCCTCTTTGTCTCTATCCAATAAGAGAGAGAGAGAAAGAGGGAGAGAGAGAGACAGAGAGAGAATAAATGGCCAGTGCAGCATTCAGCACAGCTCTCTGTCTCCTTTCTCTCTCTCTTTCTCTCTCTCTCCTCTCTCTCATTCACTTCATGCACATGGGTAACTTTTCTGATGAAGACTGTCTATGCTTTCTCTCCATTGCTTTTTGTTGTTACTGAGTTTCTTTTTTTAATTAATTTTTTTTTTGCCTCCAGGGTTATCACTGGGGCTCAGTGCCTGCACTACCAGTCCACTGCTCTTGGAGACTATTTTTCCCATTTTGTTGCCCTTGTTGTAGCTGTTATTATAGCTGTTGTTGTTGTTGGATAGGACAGAGAGAAATGGAGAGAGGAGGGGAAACAGAGAGAGTGAGAGAAAGAGAGACAACTGCAGACCTGCTTCACTGCCTGTAAACCGACCCCCCCCCCCCCGCAGGTGGAGGGCCGGGGGCTCGAACCAGGATCCGTGAGCTGGTTCTTGTGCTTTGCGACATGTGCGCTTAATCCCCTGCACTAGCACCCGCCCGCCCAGCCATGTTACTGAGTTTTGTGAGCTCTTTATTCTGGTTGTTAGTCCCTCAGGTGACGTATACTGTGTGGAGAGCTTCTCCCATCCTGTAGGCTGACTCACCATTTTGGTGGTGAACCCTCTTGCTGTGCAGACATTTTTCAGTTTAATGCCATTTCAGTGGCTTATTCTGGCTCCTGTTTTCCTTGATGTTGGATCCAGGTCTCTGAAGACATCTCTGAAACAAACAGGGTGACGAGTTCCTCCAAGATTTTCTTCTGTGTATTTGATGGTTTCAGGTCTCAAACCCAAGCCTTTGATGGCGTGGGGTTGACTGTTCCTAGCTGGGTTAGGGACAAAGGGGCTCCCTGCTCTCTCTGCCCTCTGGCTCCCACATCTGGGCCATGGCTTTGGTTTGCTGCTTTTGTGTTTGCATTCAGCAGTCTCCACATGGAAGGTTTATCTCCATGGCCAAGAGAAAACAGGCCATATCTCCTTTTATCCAGCCACAGAAATCTCTCCTGTAACTCTCTCCTCTCACATCCATTTGGGCAGAAGTGAGCTGATGTGATGTTGAGTTTTCTATGTGTCTGGAGAGGGGGTACCAGCTGGAAGGTGGGCAAAGGAGAAGGAGAGTGAATGGTGGAGCCAGGCAATAGCATACCTGGTTAAGTGATCACATTACAGTATGTAAGGACCCAGGTTCAAGCTCCTGGTCCCCACCTGCAAGGGGAAAGCTTCACGAGTGGTGATGCGGGGCTGCAAGTCTTTCTCTCTCCCACTCCACTCAATTTTTCTCAGTCTCTATCCAATAAAGAGAGAAAGAGAGGAGTTGGGCAGTAGTGCAGTGGATTAAGCACAGGTGGCACAAAGCACAAGGACTGGTTTAAGGATCCCGGTTCGAGCCCCCGGCTCCCCACCTTCAGGGCAGTCGCTTCACAGGCGGTGAAGCAGGTGTACAGGTGTCTGTCTTTCTCTCCCCCTCTCTGTCTTCCCCTCCTCTCTCCATTTCTCTGTTCTACCCAACAATGATGACATTAACAACAACAACAATAATAACTACAACAATAAAACAAGGGCATCAAAAGGGAATAAATAGGAGACCACCTGGGACCGCAACAAGACAGGACTAGAACGGCTTCAGGAACCCACCAAATCACCGCCACCAGGTTCCAGATGCTAACAGGATATCGACCAGACTTCCCTGCACAGACAACCCCATTAGTGTATCCTGGCGTCCTGCTTCCCCAGAGACCCACCCTACTAGGGAAAGAGAGAGGCAGGCTGGGAGTATGGATCAACCTGTCAACGCCCATGTTCAGCGGGGAAGCAATTACAGAATACAGACCTTCAACCTTCTGCATCCCACAATGACTTTGGGTCCATACTCCCAGAGGGATAAAGAATAGGAAAGCTATCAGGGGAGGGGATGGGATACGGAGTTCTGGTGGTGGGAACTGTGTGGAGTTGTACCCCTCTTATCCTATGGTTTTGTCAATGTTTCCTTTTTATAAATAAATTAAAAAAGAAAAAAATGGAATAAATAAATTAAAAATATATATTTAAAAAAGAGAGTGAAAAAGAATAAATGGCCAGTGCAGCATTAAGCATAGCTCACAGCTCTATCCCTCCCACCCCCCTCTCCTCTCTCTGTGTCTCCCCACCCCTTTCCATTTCTCTTTGTCTCTATCCAATAAGAGAGAGAGAGAATAAATGGCCAGTGCAGCATTCAGCACAGCTCTCTGTCCCCCCCCCCCTTTCACTCCATGTACAAACACCCCTGGTACCAACAGCCCTTCTCTTGGAAGTGGATCCTGATAAACTCAGCCCAGGATGGGAGACTAGATTACAATGTTTGACACAGGCTTTGAAAGGCAATCAGCTCCTGCACATAACTGAATTGGACAAATCTATTTATATTGCTCTGAAGTTTTCCCAGAAAAAATAACACCACAAAACTGAGCAAGTTGGGGAATGGGTATAATGGGAATGGCATGGTTCCCCCTCTCCCACCTGCTTTGTGAAGAAGCAGGGGAGCCTTCATGCCCCTGAAGCCACAAGTCTGGAAGAGCAGCCCAGAGGTGGCAGTTGTAATCCTCGGACCTGGATGAGAACTCTCTTTTCTGAGGTTCTGAGTAACCAAATGTGTTGAGACAGTATGTTTCTGTCCCAAGCCCAGCTGGGATAGCTTCATTCATGCCTTTCATCTTCTGAAATACACTGGTCTCTGTGTTCCAATCCTTTCCCTGTGATTCTCTTTCAAACAAGTGCTTCATTTGCTCTAAGTCATCGGAGAATTTCCAAGAATGGCCTGGGTGGAGGCTGGTATATAATGTGATCAGTCTGATAGAGTAATTCTAGAACAGTCTCATCAGTAGAAATACAAGAAACTCACACAGGCATTATTATCTTGGGGCCATTTCTCTCTGTCATTGTTTTGTTTAGGTAGAGAAGAGAGGAAGAGACTCAGATATATCACAGGGGTGTCTACCATCTTCCCCTGGTCTACCATGGTGCACCCATGTGGTGCTTGGGCTCTAACCTAGGACCCTGTGTGAGTTAAGACATATACTCTACCAGGTGAGTTATTTCCTGGTCTCCAGAGATTTCTCCTTGCTTTGATTGTATCCAATAAAAATGTCACATTCAAGAGCTTCCCTTGCAAGTGACCTGTGATGGAGTTGGATTCCCCCTTTGTCACTGATAGGATGGGCCCTCAAGCATGTCTTCTGCCAGGGTGGTGGGTTGTTGCAATAAAAATGTGAAGGTACCCAGCATATCTTTCTGAGGATGCTCCCCCCTCTGTAAGAGCAAAGGAAACAACTTGGTAGAAAGCAAACCACAAGAATTGTAGGTTTGATATATATATGTGTGTGTGTGTGTGTGTGTGTGTGTGTGTGTGTGTATTCCACTATCTTCAGGAATTTTCCATCTATTCCTATTTTTTTGCAGTGTTTTGATCATAAAGTGGTTTGTTTTGCTGTGCAAAAGCTTTTTAATTTTATGTAGTCCCATAGGTTTATGCTTGTCTTAGTCTTCTTTGTAAGTGGATTTGTTTCATTGAAGATGTTTATAGGAGACCTTTCAGAACTTCTTTCAGGGGAGGCTTGGTGATAGTTGATTCCTTCAAATGTTGCTTGTTTGAGAAAGTTTTGATGCCTCCATCTAGTCTGAATGACAGTCTAGCAGAATATAGTATTCTTGGTTGAAAGCCTTTCTCATTGAGCACTCGAAAGATATCTTGCCATTCTCTTCTGGCCTGTAGTGTTTGTGTGGAGAATTCTGCTGCTAATCTTATCGTTTTTCCTCTGTAGGTGATTCTGTTTTTCTCTTGAAGCCTTCAGGATCTTTTCTTTATCCTTATTCCTTTCCATTTTAAATATGATGTGTCTTGGTGTCTTTATGTTGGGGCCCACTCGGCTTATTGATACTTTTATGTGTCTAGACTAGAGAAGTTCTGTTATTATCCTGAAGAATGCTTTCTTCCCCTCCCTCTCTTTCTTCCTCTGGTAAGCTAATTATGCGTATATTATTTCTTTTGAAGTCATTCCATAGGTCTCTATTGTTGTTTTCAGTATCTCTTAATCTCTTTTTGAGATCTCTTTTTTTTTAGTTGTCTCTATTTTGTCTTCGATCTTGCTAATTCTGTCTTCAGCCTCATTTATTCTATTCTCTCTCCCCTCTAATGTTCTCTGGAGTTCATCTATTTTGTTACCCTGTTATGATAATATTTTAGCTTGTTCAGCTAGTTGTGTTCTTAGCTTAGCTATTTCAGCTTTCAGCTCTCTAATAACCTTGAGATAGTGTTTTTTTCCAGAGTGTCATTTGTTGTTTCTCCATTTCTGATGACAATTCTTTCAAACTCTTTACTCACTCCTGTGATTATTTCCTTAACTAGTGTTTGGATGTTGACCTCATTATTTTGTGCTACACCCTTTGGGGGGCTTTTAGCTGGACTCTTATCCTGGTTCATTTCTCTCATCTTTCTTCTTGTTGGTTTAACCATTTTATATAGTATGTTATGAGGTCCCTTTCTCAGTACTTTTCAAATTACTGATCAATCTTGCCTGGATTGACTTGTGTCTAAGTAATGTAATTAAAGGGTTCACAGTTGGGGAAATTGACAGTTGTTTCAATATTATTTAATCCCTGAGTTGGAGCTCAGTGGTAAAAGCCTCCTTTATTATTTTTTTTCTTCCCTATAGGATATGGGAGCCTGAGGGCTTTGAAAGTATAAGTAGGCTTCTTAGCTTAATCACTGACTCCATACCAAGAGATAAAGCAAGGAGGAGCAGAGGTAATCCAGAGGTTATGCAAAGAGACACTCATAGCCCCACTGCCATGCCACCAAGGTATAGATCTTCTCCTGAGTTTCCTCGTTAGTTAGTTCTCTGTCCCATGGTGTCAGCACATGGCCTCCGTGCCACTGCTCCAGATTCTGAGGGCAGTAACAATGGAGACTCACAGTTGCATTTGGTGAGTCTCAGGGGAGTCTTCTCCTCCCTTCAGCCATCCCCTTGTTGGTGAAACAGACTGGAGGTGGTGTCTCAACTGATAAACTGCGGAACTATTACCAGCCACTTAATCTCTCCCTAGGTTCCTCTCTGTCCATGAGCCACACGTGTTTGCACTCACCAGTGATTTGGTGGGTTCCTGAAGTTGTTCTAGTCCTGTCTTGTTGTGGTCCCAGTTGGTCTCCTTTGGTATTTCTGGGAGAGGAGAGGAGAGGAGAGGAGAGAAACTGTTTTATTTTTTTTTTTTCCTTGCAAAGAGCAGGGAAAAACTAGTGCAGCCACTCAGTTTATCTCTCTCCCTCCTGCAGAACTTTAGAATAGCTATTAGCTCAGTGTTTCAGGAATAAAGAAGAAAGGTGGAGGAGGGAAAAAAAAACAGCTGTGGCAGTAGGGCAAGCTACATGGGACCACGTCCCCCTCTCTCTGGGAAAAAGCCTGAGATGCCAAGGACAGTGACGTTATGGGATGGTGGTGGGTGGGGGAGCACATAAGGATGCTTTATTCTCTTACCCTTCATTGCTAGGTTGAGAGATTTCTTCTGTTCTAGAAAAAGACCTAATGTTGAATAACTGCAAGAAATCTGTGCATCAGATCACTACCCTCCTTTCTTGTTCATATGTCCCTCTCCCCAGTGACTCTTTTTAAAATTTTCAATTTATTTATTTATAAAATAAAGATATCAACAAGACCATAGGGTAAGAGGAGTACAATTCCACACAATTCCTACTACCAGAGTTCCATATCGCATCCCCATCCATTGAAAGCTTTCCTATTCTTTAATCCTCTGGGAGTATGGACCCAGGATCTTTATGGGGAACAGAAGGTAGGAGTTCTGGTTTCTGTAATTGCTTCTCCACTGGCCATGGGGGTTGGCAGGTGGATCCACACCCCCAGCCTGCTTCTCTCTTTCCCTAGTGGAGCAGGGGCCTGGGGAGGTGGGTTCCAAGATACATTGGTGAGGTTGGGGAAGCCAGGTTGGCGTCATGGTAGGAACCGCAACTTGGCGGCTGGCTGAAAAAGTATGAAGATATAAAGCAGAACAAATTGTTGACTAGTCATGAACCTAAAGGCAAGAATATAGCAGATGAGATTTTGTGTCTCCATTTTGGGAAAAGCCAGTAGGTCTATTTTAGGTATATTCCAAATATTCTCATGACTTTACTGATGTTTAACTGAGCCTAACAACTAACAAACACAAAGGTAGGCCAAAGGTATTGTCTGCTCCCCACTGACTCTTACCTGCCACTACCTATGTATGAGTCCACAGATAATTTTGTTCACAGCTGCCACATGCTGGACACGGAATAAGAAAAGATGACTTCTGTGTCCTGGGGCTTCTAGCTACTAATGTAGCAGAGATTGCACAAGTCAGCCCTGAAGCAAACCGACCAACCAGAAAAGAAATCTTAGAGCATAGTGCACAGTAGCTGCCAAAGCACTAAAAATGTTCTCACAAATCCTCCCTCTGAAGCAGGGATTGGTCTCCTAGGAGCAGTCACTACATAGTCATATGAAGCAGGTTTGCCATTCATGACATTAAAATCCTTAGAAATTGGCTGTTTCTGTACCATCACAGCCAGAAGTTAAACCTTTCTCAATCCCACTAAGCCCCCTAGCTGGGGATTTATCATGACAGTGGATTAACAAGAAGCTTTTAAGTTCATAGTATTTCTCTCTTAAAATTGTTTCCTTTATTATTTTTATTTATCTATTGGATAGAGATAGCCAGACATTGAAAGCAAGGGGGTGATAGAGAGGGAGAGAGCCAGAGAGACACCTGCAGCCCTGCTTCACCACTCATGAAGTTTTCCCCCTGCAGGTGGGGACATGGGGCTTGAACCTGGGTCCTTGCACATTGTAACATGTGCGCTCAACCAGGTGCGCCACCACCTGCCCTGCCACCAGTGATCATCTTTTAAACTTTTAAAAACTTTTCCAGAGAGCAGGAAATGGAACATACTAGTGACATCAATTGGGTGATGGCAACCTGAGAGTCTAATTCGCAGTAAGTGGAAGTAATATACATAAGATGACCATGAATGGCTCAAGGGGAGTCTGAAGAAGCAGGGAGAGGCCATGTCACAGGCACAAAGCACGTTGGCTTTCTGGCAGTTTGACTGCAGTAGCAAAAGGAAGTTTGCTTTCAAGGGGTTCAAAGCAAGCCTCCCCCAAAATGTACCACTTTGTGGGTTATTTTGGGGCAGAAGGCAAGCTAGACCCAACAATCTCAAGGAAAGCTTGGACTTCATTCTTCGTGACCTAGAAGAACTTAGAATTCGGGGCTCTATGTAGTGGTGCACCCATTTAAGCTCACATGTTACCATGCACAGGAACTAGGTTCAAGCTCCTGGCTCCTCCCCATAGGGGAAAGCCTTCAGGAGCAGTGAAGCAGTGCTGTGGGTGTTTCTCTCTCCCCTCCCTCACTGCCCATTCCCCTTTGATTTCTCTCTGTCTCTATCCAATAAATAAACAGATAAATAAAATTTAGATTGGGCACCGGAGCGTTTTCTCTCTCTCCCTTTAAAAATTTTATTTATTGGGAGTCGGGCTGTAGCGCAGCGGGTTAAGCGCAGGTGGCGCTAAGCACAAGGACCCGCATAAGGATCCTGGTTCAAGCCCTGGCTCCCCACCTGCAGGGGTGTCGCTTCACAAGCGGTGAAATAGGTCTGCAGGTGTCTATCTTTCTCTCCCTCTCTCTGTCTTCCCCTCCCCTCTCCATTTCTCTCTGTCCTATCCAACAACAATGACAACAATAATAACTACAACAATAAAACAACAAGGGCAACAAAAGGGAATAAATAAAATAAAAATAAATATTAAAAAAATTTATTTATTATTGGATAGAGACAGAGAAATTGAGAGGGGAGGGGATGATAGAGAGGGAGAGAGACAAAGAGACCTCTGTAGCAGTGTTTCACCAATCATGATGCTTTCCCCCTGCAGGTGGGGACCAGGGGCTTGAACCTGGGTCCTTGTGTACTGTAATGTGAGCACGTAACCCGGTGTGCCACTGCCTGACCCTGATCCCTATTTTTTTTTAACCTGAATACCATACCTATTCTAATAATAATCAAATATCTGCTCTTCTTATTATCTTATACAAATCCCTTCTCCCCTTTTTGTTTCCCCCCCTTTTTATTGCGGGGAGTAGTGGTTTACAGTAAGTACAGTGGTTGACAACTGTATTAGTTGTTCTGTTCACACCTATCTCCTGGCATCTGCTGGTCCCTTGCCAACCTTGATCTTCCTTGACTTGTGGACCCGTAGATTTCTGATGTGGTCACAGCCCTGCATGTCTGTTTTCAGGTATCCCTCTTCTCCAAGAACAGTCATTGTATGAAACTCCCCACCCCAGGCCAGCTCCTGGCTCCAGCTGGACTTGGTCTAGCTGGCCCCAGTACATCACGCTTGCATTTCAGACAGATTCAACAGGTGGTAGGTACACACCACTCATCCCTTTCCTACCCACCCGTCTGCATACTTCTTTCCCCCACCTTGATGCCACTGGAAACACATTGTCCAGAAGCCTTGACCATTTGATCTGCCTTGATCTCCTTCTTTCTGAAGCACAAGGGGTGTGATGGAGGGTGGCTAAGAAGGGATGCACTACAGTGCTTGTTATTATTTTTACTTGGAAAGCATGATGTCTGGGGGCATTTAGTCAGCATAGAACCACATTGCATGATGACCCTATCTTTAAAAAAATCATTACTGATTTAATAGTGATTTACAGAACTATAAGATAGTAGAGGTATAATTCCACACCCTTCTCACCACCGGCGTTCTGTGTCCCTGTTCCCTCCAGTGGAAACTGTAGTGGTTCTCCCAAGGTCACAGATATGGGTTGAATTTATATCTATGTATAAATAAATATATAAATTTATTTTATTTTTGTCCATTTTTTTAAGGTTTAAGTTTTTTTTAATTAGTGATTTCATAATGAGTGACAAGATTGTGGGATAAAAGGGGCACAGTTCCATATAATTCCCACCACCAGAATTCTGTATCCCAGCCCCTCCATTGGAAGCTTCTCTATTCTTTATCCCTCTGGGAGTCTGGACCAAACATCTTTATGGGGTGCAGAGGTGGAAGGTCTGGCTTAATTGTTTCTCTGCGGGACATGCACATGGACAGGTCAGTCCATACCCCCAAAGGCTTAAGTTTTTGTTTTTTTTTCACCAGAGCACTGCTTATGGTAGTGCCTGGGATTGAACTCGGAACTTCAGAGCCTCAGGCATTATGCTATTTATCCCTGCCACAATTTTTATTTTTTAAATTAAATTTTATTAGTGATTTCATATTGGTTTACAAAATTACATGTCAACAAGGTTATAATTTCATACCATTCCCACCACCAGGGTTCTGAATCCCCAATCCCTCCACTGCAAGCCACAGCAGTTCTCCTAAGGCTGTAGATATGGGCTAACTGTCATCTCTACAACTATCTGTCTACATCTGTACATAACTGCCCCCTTTTTCTTCCAGGTCCAGTCCTCTCTTCCCCTTCAAGCCACTCATGATCCTATTACTACGTCCAAATGTCCCTCCCTTTTCCCTGCTCTCTCTGCAGGTCTGGATGGAGTTAAGAGTTTAGAGCCCTTTTATTTTTATTTATTTATTTTTTGGTCTAAAAGTCTCTTGAGGTATTATTTTTAAGTTTTTTTATTTAAGAAAGGAGACATTAACAAAACCATAGGTTAAGAGGGGTACAGCTCCACACAATTCCCACCACCTGATCTCCATATCCCATCCCCTCCCCTGATAGCATTCCCATTCTCTATCCCTCTGGGAGTATGGGCCCAGGGTCATTGTGCTTTTTTAAATTTTTAATTTAATTAATTAATTAATTAATTTTGTTCAGAGCCCTTCTATCCTCTTCCTCCTATCACTTCTCCCTCACTGGGAATATGGATCAAAAAATTTGGGGGGATGCAGAAGGTAGGAATTCTGGCTTCTGTAATTGCTTTTCAGCTGGACATAAAAAAAATCATGCACACTTATTCATACAGTGAACTATTTTAGCCATTGAAAAGGAATTTCTTCCTCTCTCTTTTCTTTTACTGATCAGCTCTGGTTTATGGTGCTGCACGGGACTGAATCTGGGACTCTGGAAACTCAGGCATGAGAGTCTCTTTGCATAGCCATTATGCTAGCTAGCCCCAGCCCGCTCCAGCTTTTTTATGGTCCTGCCTTTTCTTTCATTCTAAGTCACACCTACACCTATTACTACTTCCACATGACTTTCCTCTGTCTTCTTCTGTCTCAGACTAGTGAAACTGTGCCTGGCTTCCTCTGGTGTTTTCCAGACTGGCTTCCCTTTCAGTAATGGTTTCAAAAGCAAAGATTCCTGGTGACAAACATTTCAGGTCCCAGCGGAACTGGGGGGTCCAGGGCCCTCTGCTGACCACATCTTTCTCAAGTTTATGCCTTGCTTGCACTGTGTAGTGTGTAAGGATCATTACAATGTAAATATAACTCGTGTTACTTTTCCATTTTATCTATGTTTTATTTTTAATTTAAAATTAGAACTCTTACAATTTCTCATCTCACCAACATAGGTGTCTACAGAACACTCTCACCCCCAGCTCAGGTCCTTTTTCATCATCTTGTATCAGGACCTGAAAGCCCCTCTCCCCCTACCCCTCACCCTGATCCCCCAGAGTCCTTTACTTTGGTCAATAACCAAACCAGTCAAGTTGTACTTGTGTTTTCCCTTTCTGTTCTTATTTCTCAACTTTTTTTTTTTCCTCCAGGGTTATTGCTGGGCTCGGTGCCTGCACCATGAATCCACCGCTCCTGGAGGCCATTTCCCCCCCCTTTTGTTGCCCTTGTTGTAGCTTCGTTGTGGTTATTATTATTGCCCTAGTTGTTGCAGCCTCGTTGCGGTTATTATTGCCATTGTTGACGTATTTCTCAACTTCTGTTTATGAACGAGATCATCCCAATGTTATGCCCAGAGGTTCGTGTCCCGATCTCACAGAAGACCAGAACCACACGCAATAGCAAGAGCCTTTATTAGCAAGCTCAAGCTTGGGGCGCAGACACCCTTCCATGCAAGGGGAGAGTCTGTGACCCCGATCATTTTTTTCTTTTTCTTTTTTTTTTTCCTCCTCCAGGGTTATTGCTGGGCTCGGTGCCTGCACCATGAATCCACCGCTCCTGGAGGCCATTTTTCCCCCCTTTTGTTGCCCTTGTTGTAGCTTCGTTGTGGTTATTATTATTGCCCTTGTTGACGCAATTCGTTGTTGGATAGAACAGAGAGAAATGGAGAGAGGAGGGGAAGACAGAGAAGGGGAGAGAAAGATAGACACCTGCAGACCTGCTTCACCGCCTGTGCAGGTGGGGAGCCGCGGGCTCGAACCGGGATCCTTACGCCGGTCCATGCGCTTTGCGCCACATGCGCTTAACCCACCGCGCCACCGCGCCACCGCGCCACCGCGCCACCGCGCCACCGCGCCACCGCGCCACCGCGCCACCGCGCCACCGCGCCACCGCGCCACCGCGCCACCGCGCCACCGCGCCACCGCGCCACCGCGCGACCCCCCGACCCCCCGACCCCCCCCCCCCCCCCCCCCCGATAATTTTTTATCCCACCTTTTTATAGTTATCACAGGGTGGGTACAGGTGGAAACATTTATGCAGAACAAGGAACAGTTGGTTTCGGGTTAACGGCTGTTATCAATATTTGGGGCTTTTCTCTAACCTCCACACCTTCTCTTCCTGGCTGGTCTCACTTCACATGACTACTTCAAGTTCTATCCAAGATGAGGTGAAGGTGACTTCATCATTCTTAATAGCTGAGTAGTATTCCATTGTGTACACAGTCCACAGCTTTCTTATAGTTTTACTGGGGCAGGGGGTTAACAGTTTGCAGTACAGTTGGGTACAGTTTCTCATCTCCCTGTGATAGGTGTCTGCAAAACATTTTCACCCTCAACTGGTCCTTTCCCACTGTTGTCTACTAGGATCTCAAAGCCCCCTACCCCCATCCCTGCCCTTTCCTCCGAGTCCCCTGATTTGATGCAGTACACCACTGGAGGGCAGATAAAGTTGACCTTCCTACCTAGGATCAGATGTATCTTGTTATATAGTCACACAACGTGGATGTTACAGACAAGCCCGTTATCAGATGTGTCTTGTTAGATGATCATAATGTCATTGTGTAATTATCAGCTTGTAACCAGCTGTGCTCTCCTTGCATATCAAGCACGGGGCCGCTTTCCCTTGGGGCTGTGCCCCTCCCTAAATAAAGTTATTCTCTGCCTCAGTGCCTGGTTGTTTATTTCAGCTCCTGCCACTCCAATACCCCTGCTCAGAACAGAGGATTTTTTTTTCCAGCAGACAACCATCCCCTTCCCAGTCCAAATTTTACTTTGTGTTTTCCCTTTCTATCCTTGTTTCTTAAGTTCCACCTATTCGTGAGACAGTCAGATATTCACCCTTCTCTTTTTAGGCTGATCTCACTTCCCGTGACTCCTTCAGGCTCCCTCCAAGATGAGGCGAAGGATATGACTCCATCACTCTTAACAGCTGAGTAATATTCCACTGGAGGCGAGCTCTTTGAGCCTCATTTCAGCTGTGATTGTTAAACTGTGTTACAGAGAAGCTCAGACTGTAGATCTTACATTCTCTGTACTTAGGCAATGTACTCGCTGGACAGGAACACACCAGAAGTTCTCTGTTCTCCCCTCTGGTTACTGCTACCCCTGGCAAGCCACAGGCTCCTTCTCGTCCCAGTGCACTTTAGGTTCACCTGCTGTCCAGCTGCTGAGACAGGTGAGTCCACTGTGATGCCTGATACTGCTCGAGAGGAAGAAGGTTCTTTTTTATTTTTATTTTTTCCCCTTTCGTTGCCCTTGTTTATCGTCATTGTTGTTATTATTGTTGTTGTTACTGATGTCATCATCATTGTTGATGATGTCGTTGTTGGATAGGACAGAGAGAAATGGAGAGAGGAGGGGAAGACAGAGGAGGAGAGAAAGACAGACACCTGCAGACCAGCTTCACTGCTTGTGAAGTAACATCCCTGCAGATGGGGAGCCGGGGGATCGAACCAGGATCCTTACACCAGTCCTTGCAAGAAGGTTTTTTCTTTCTGACCTTGTAACTGGGACTCTGGATATCTGAGGCCAGGAGTGTTCTTGAGATGGAACCCCCAAACAGAGAGGGCTCAGACTGCCCTGGGGAGAAGGAAGCAGAGATGTGAGTTTCTTAGGACAAAGGGATAATGTTCCCACCCTCTGTCTCCACTGGCTTTGTTCTTCTGATGGCCTGAGAGGAAGGGCTGTGGGAAGCAGATTTTTTGGGGGGGCTTCAAACTCTCCCTGGTGGTCCCCAGGACATCAAGTCCTGGTTTCCCCACCCTTCCCCACCTCCCCCTGTGCAAAGGGTTGGCACTGCTTGGGGTGGGGCAGGAGGCTGAGGTAAGCAATGCTGGTGCTTCTGGTGCACCTTTCCTGGGCATTTCCTTCATGCGAAATTGTTGCAGTGACTGAGCACCACGGGGCAGTGGGTGTCTGTTCAGCTTCAGTCCCCTGAGCTCCTCCTAGGTCTGGCCCAACTCTGCTTCCATTTGCTTCAGACCTGCGATTACAGCTCCAAGTTCCCGGGCTTCCAGGCTTGTGTGGGCGGTGGGTTGCCGGTTGGCCGGGGCTCCTGCAGGACTGTTTGTGAGTGATTCTTATTCCTAGAGGAGGAGGGGACTTTCCGGAGAAAGAGACATCTGCAACCCTCCTCCTCCTCCCCCTCCCCCTCCCCCTCCCCCTCCCCCTCCCCTCCCCCTCCCCCTCCCCCTCCCGTTTGCCCTTCTTCCTTAGCCAGTCAACAGCAAAGCTGTCAGGAGCTGCTTGTTGCTGGCTTTGAAAGTGACTGGGATCCATGTGGATTCAGCCGGCTAGGAAGGATCGTCAGATCACCACTTGCAAAGTTTTCCCCCTGCAGATGGGGATTGGGGGTTTGAACACAGGTCTTTGAGCTTTGTAATATTTGTGCTCAAACAGGTGCGCCACTACCCGGCTCCCTATTTTATTTTAGTTATTTCGGATAGACAGAGTGAAGTTGAGAGGGAAGAGGTAGAGGGAGAGGGAGAGGGAGAGGGTCAGGGAGAGGGTCAGGGAGAGGGTCAGGGAGAGGGAGAGGGTCAGGGAGAGGGAGAGGGTCAGGGAGAGGGAGAGGGTCAGGGAGAGGGTCGGGGAGGGGGAGAGGGGAGGGGGAGAGGGGAGGGGGAGAGGGAGAGGGTCAGGGAGAGGGGAGAGGGAGAGGGTCAGGGAGAGGGTCAGGGAGAGGGAGAGGGTCAGGGAGAGGGAGAGGGTCAGGGAGAGGGTCAGGGAGAGGGTCAGGGAGAGGGAGGGGGAGGGGGAGAGGGGAGGGGGAGAGGGGAGGGGGAGAGGGAGAGGGTAAGGGAGAGGGAGAGGGTCAGGGAAAGGGAGAGGGAGAGGGTCAGGGAGAGGGAGAGGGTCAGGGAGAGGGAGAGGGTCAGGGAGAGGGTGAGGGAGTGGGTGAGGGAGAGGGTCAGGGAGAGGGAGAGGGTCAGGGAGAGGGAGAGGGACAGGGAGAGGGACAGGGAGAGGGACAGGGAGAGGGTCAGGGAGAGGGAGAGGGAGAGGGTCAGGAAGAGGGAGAGGGTCCTAGAGGGTCAGGGAGAGGGAGAGGGGAGAGGCTAGAGGGGAGAGGGGAGAGGGGAGAGGGAGAGACTTGCAGCATTATTTCATCACTCATGAAGTTTTCCTGCTGCAGGTGGGAAGCAGGGGCTTGAACCTGGGTCTTTGTGCACTGTAATGTGCCTACCCAATCAGGTGCGCCACAGCCTCCCTCCCCACCTCCACCCACACACCCACTGCTTCTCCATTTGGAGTTAGCATGAGTAAGTCTCGGGCAAGCCCTGTGATTCATTTCCTTCTTTATTTATTTTGGATTGAAACAGAGAGAAATTGAGAGGGAAAGGGGAGGTAGAGGAAGAGAAAGAAATACCTGTAGCAGCTTTGCTTCACCACTCATGAAACTTGACTCTAGCAAGTGGGGACAGGGGGCCTGACAACACTCAGCTCCCATTTTTTTTTTTTTTTTTTACTTTTAAGCAAAGATTTTAGCTTAATGGTTCTGCAAAAGATTTTCCTGCCTGAGGCTCTGAGGTCCCAGGCTCAGTCCCCAGCACACCATGAGCCAGAACTGAGTAGAGCTCTGACTTTCTCTGTTTGCCAATAGCTCATTAAAATAAAATCAATAAAATAGTCGGCAAAAGTCTTTGCAGTCTCCACTCAAGAGTCCTGTCTAGCGCTCTCCTGGGGGCAGGGGCCTCCATCCAAGTTCTCTGGGTGGCAGGCGGGGTTGCCTTGAGGGCTACTCAGTGAGTCAACAGCTCCTCTCCTCCTCTCATCATTTCCCAAGTGCCTCTGAAGGTCACAGTGGGTTAAACCACGGGGCACAGTGTGGAACGCAGGTTGGCTGGCACTGGTCTAGGGAAAACACAAAAGCACATATCCTTTCCCAAAGTAAAATATTTCTTTGAAGTGGGGCCCGGTAAGTGGCAACTGTGGTTATAACGCATGTGCTTCAGAAAAGTGGTCGGTGGTGGGGACATACAGAGATAGGGACAATTTGCTTATTTATTTATTTGTTTTTTTGAAACAGAAATTCAGATGGGGGATTGAAAGAGAGAAAGAGAGAGAGACAGAGACAGAGAGACACCTGCAACCCTGCTTCACCACTCGTGAAACTTTCCCCTTGCAGGTGGGGACCAGGGGCTTGAACCCAGGTCCTTGCGCATTATAATCTGAGCACTTAACCAGGTGTGCCACCACCTGACCCCCCCTTTTTTTTTTAACAATCCAGTAACACCTGGGTATTTATTTTCTCTTGTCTGCCCTTGGGAACTCTGCAGAGGAATTCAGAGCCACAGAATTTCAGGGTTGGGAGGTACTTCAGTGCTTTTTATTGGTGATGAGGCAGGGGCAGGGAGGGCCTTGGTGGTGGAGGGAAGGATGTTTTCTTGACAAGTCCACCTCTGCCAGCTGTCTGCCACCATCTGGTAGAGTCTGGTTGAGATGCTGCGCAGGGTGAGGAAGCAGTCTGGTGCAGAGCAGCGGTGGGGTGGGTCACCAAGCCAGCAGGACAGATCTCTTCAGCCCCCCACTGGCCACCTCACCTGTAGGCAGGGCCTCCTCCGGAGTGAGAAGCAGTCTCAGTTCAGTAGGGGAGTGAAATACCCTCCCCTACCCCCCATTATTACTGGTTAAAGGTTAGTTTTAGTGGAGGGACCCTCAAGCCTGGAATGAGGCTGTGAAATCTCTGTGGGGCCTGGCCAGTGGCACACGTGACTGAGTACATATGTTCCCATGCACAATGACCTGGGTTCAAGCCCTCAGTCCCCACCTGCAGGGGGAAAGCTTCATGAGTGGTGAAGCAGAATTTCAGGTGTCTCTCTTCTCTCCAGTGGAGAAGCAATTACAGAAGCCAGACCTTCCACCTTCTGCACCTCATAATGACCCTGGGTCCATACTCCCAGAGGGATAAAGAATAGGAAAGCTATCAGGGGATGAGATACGGAGGGAATGGGATACGGAGTTCTGGTGGTGGGAATTGTGTGGAATTGTTCTCCTCTTACCCTTTGGTCTTCTTAGTGTTTCCATATTATAAATAAATAAAAAATCTTTTTGGGGTGCAGAAGGTGGGAGGGAGTTCTGGCTTCTGTAATTGTTTTTAAAATATTTTAACTTCTTTAATATTGGATAGAGACATAGAGAAATTGAGAGGGTAGGGGGAGGTAGAGAGGGAGGGAGAGGAAGAGAGAGGGAGAGGGAAAGGGAGGAGAGAGAGGAGAGAGAGAAGGAGAGAGAGGGAGAGAGGAAAAGGGAGAGAGGAGAGAGAGGGAGAGGGAGAGAGAAGGAGAGAGAGGGAGAGGGAGAGGGAGAAAGAAGGAGAGGGAGAAAGAGAAGGAGAGAGAGGGAGAAAGAGAGAGAGAAGGAGAGAGAGGGAGAGGGAGAGCAAGAGGGAGAGAGAGGAAGAGAGAGAAAGAGAAGGAGAGAGGGAGAGGGAGAGAGGGAGAGGGAGAAAGGGGGAGGGGAAAGGGAGGCGGAGGGAGAGAGAGAGGGAGGGAGAGGGAGAGGGAGAAGGGGGGAGAAGAGGGGGGAGGGAGAGAGAGGGAGAGGGAGAGAGAGAGGGAGGGAGAGGGGGAGGGAGAAAGGGGGAGGGGAGAGGGAGGGGGAGGGGAGAGGGAGGGGGAGAGGGGGAGGGAGAAGGGGGAGGGGAGAGGGAGAAAGGGGGGAGAGAGGGAGAGGGAGAGGGAAAGGGGGAGGATGAGGACACTCAGCTTCTAAAGGGCAGAATGGGACTTAAGAATGGGCCTGTTAGGCTCATCTCCAGGAACAAGACCAGGAGGCCATCCTGCTAATTTGCAAGTGGTGCAGGCATGGCATGTCCAGGTGTTTGCTGATCCTTGATGCCTGGGCTGGAGGGTGGGTCGTGCTTCTGGAGCTGTATTGTTAAGTGAGACTGGAGGCAGCTGAAGTGGGCAGGAGGCTGGGGAGGGACAGTGGGCTGTTCTAAGGAGCTGAGGAGGTCCTGAGAGCCTCATGGTTCTGCCTCTGTGTGTCACCTTCTTCCTCTTCCTTGCAGCCTACAGTGTTTCTTCCTTGTCCTTGCTTTTGGACAGTGTGAGCAGCAGCAGCATTTAAAAAATGTTTAGGGAGTCAGGTGGTAGCACTGTGGGTTAAGCGCAGGTGGCACAAAGCACAGGGACTGGTGTAAGGATCCTGGTTTGAGCCCCCCCTTCCCCGGCTCCCCACCTGCAGGGGAGTCGCTTCACAAGCAGTGAAGCAGGTCTGCAGGTGTCTATCTTTCTCTCCCCCTCTCTGTCTTCCCCTCTCTCCATTTCTCTCTGTCCTAGCCAACAACGACGACGACATCAATAACAACAATAAAACAACAAGGGCAACAAAAGGGGATAAATAAATATTTTTTAAAAATTTAATTTTAATTATTATTATTATTATTATTTTTTTTTTTTTTTACTGTCCCCCTGCAGATGGGGACCAGGGACTTGAACCTGGGTCCTTGTGCACTGTAATGTGGGCACTTAACCATGTGTGCCACCACCTGGCCCCTTATTATTTTTATTTATTTATTTATTTATTTATTTTTTATGCCTCCAGATCTTTTTCTTTTTTATTTATTTATTTTTTTATTTTTTATTTTATTTAAGAAAGGATTAATTAACAAAACCATAGAGTAGGAGGGGTACAACTCCACACAATTCCCACCGCCCAATCTCCATATCCCACCCCCTCCCCTGATAGCTTTCCCATTCTCTATCCCTCTGGGAGCATGGACCCAGGGTCATTGAGGGTTGCAGAAGGTAGAAGGTCTGGCTTCTGTAATTGCTTCCCCGCTGAACATGGGCGTTGACTGGTCGGTCTGCCTCTCTCTTTCCCTAGTAGGATGGGTCTCTGGGGAAGCTGAGCTCCAGGACACATTGGTGGTGTCTTCAATCCAGGGAAGTCTGGCCGGCATCCTGATGACACCTGGAACCTGGTGACTGAAAAGAGAGTTAACATACAAAGCCAAACAAATTGTTGAGCAATCATGGACCCAAAGCTTGGGAAAGTGGAGAGGAAGTATTAGGGAGGTACTCACTGCAAACTCTAGTATACTTCTGCTTTCTTACTTTGGTGCCATACTCCAAACTCAGTCAATTTCTGCTTTGCGTTTCTACTTCTTTTTTTTTTTTTTTTTTTTACATGCATAACATTCCCCAGATTCCCATTTAGCAATACAACCCCCACTATTTCATTCATCATTTTTCATGGACCTGTATTCTCCCCACCCACCCACCCACCCACCCCAGAGTCTTTTACTTTGGTGTAATACTCCAATTCCATTTCAGGTTCGACTTGTGTTTTCTTTTCTAATCTTGTTTTTCAACTTTGGCCTGAGAGTGAGATCATCCCATATTCATCCTTCTGTTTCTGACTTATTTCACTCAACATGATTTTTTCAAGGTCCATCCAAGATCGGTTGAAAACGGTGAAGTCACCATTTTTTACAGCTGAGTAGTATTCCATTGTGTATATATACCACAACTTGCTCAGCCACTCATCTGTTGTTGGACACCTGGGTTGCTTCCAGGTTTTGGCTATTACAAATTGTGCTGCCAAGAACATATGTGTACACAGATCTTTTTGGATGGATGTGTTGGGTTCCTTAGGATATATCCCCAGGAGGGGAATTGCAGGGTCATAGGGTAGGTCCATTTCTAGCCTTCTGAGAGTTCTCCAGACTGTTCTCCACAGAGGTTGGACCAATTGACATTCCCACCAGCAGTGCAGGAGGGTTCCTTTGACCCCACATCCTCTCCAGCATTTGCTGCTGTTACCTTTTCTGATGTGTGACATTCTCACAGGAGTGAAGTGATATCTCATTGTTGTCTTGATTTGCATTTCTCTGACAATCAGAGACTTGGAGCATTTTTTCATGTGTTTCTCGGCCTTTTGGATCTCTTCTGTGGTGAATATTCTGTCCAATTCCTCCCCCCATTTTTGGATGGGGTTATTTGTTGTCTTGTTGTTGAGTCTGGTAAGCTCTTTATATATGTTGGTTATTAAACTCTTATCTGATGTATGGCATGTAAAGATCTTCTCCCATTCTGTGAGGGGTCTCTTGATTTGGGTAGTGGTTTCTTTTGCTGTGAAGAAGCTTTTTAATTTGATGTAGTCCCATAGGTTTATACTTGCCTTAGTCTTCCTTGTAATTGGATTCATTTCATTGAAAATGTCTTTAAAATTTATGCGGAAAAAAGTTCTGCCAATATTTTCCTCTAAGTATCTGATAGTTTCTGGTCTAACATCCAAGTCCTTGATCCACTTGGAATTTACTTTTGTATTTGGTGAAATACAGTGATTCAGCTTCATTCTTCTGCATGTTTCAACCCATTGTTTCCAACACCATTTGTTGAAGAGACTCTGCTTTCCCCATGTAATAGTCTGGGCCCCTTTGTCAAAGATTAGATGTCCATAGGTGTGGGGCCTCATTTCTGGGCTCTCAATTCTATTCCACTGGTCAGTGTGTCTGTTCATGTTCCAGTACCAAGCAGTTTTGATGACAATGGCCCTATAATATAGTTTGAGATCTGGCAGTGTGATGCCTCCAGTTCTGTTCTTTTTTCTCAAGATTGTTTTGGCAATTCTAGGTCTTTTCTGGTTCCAGATAAACATTTGTAGCATTTGTTCTATTCTCCTAAAAAATGTGCTTGGGATCTTGATGGGGATAGCATTAAATTTGTAGATGGCTCTGGGTAATATATTCATTTTGATGATATTAATTCTTCCAACCCATGAGCATGGAATATCTTTCCACTTCTTTGTGTCTTTTTCAATTTCTTTGAGTAGTGACTCATAATTTTCAGTATACAAGTCTTTCACTTCTTTGGTTAGGTTTATTCTTAGATATTTTATTGTTTTTGTTGCTATAGAAAAAGGAATTGATTTCTGGATTTCAATTTCTTCTAACTTAGTGTTTGCATAGAGGAATGCCACTGACTTTTGAATGTTAATTTTGTAGCCTGACACATTACTATATTGCCTGATGATACCCAAAAGCTCCTTGCTGGATTCCTTAGGTTTTTCTCTGTATACTATCATGTCATCTGCAATTAGGGAGAGTTTAACTTCTTCTCTTCCAATGTGCATCCCTTGAATTCCTTGCTCCTGCCTGATTGCTATGGCAAGAACTTCCAACACTATGTTGAATAGTAATGGTGATAGTGGGCATCCCTGTCTAGTACCTGATCTGAGGGGAAATGCTTCCAGTTTTTCACCATTGAGTATGATGTTGGCTGTAGGTTTGCTATATATAGACTCCACTATCTTCAGGAATTTTCCATCTATTCCTATTTTTTGTAGTGTTTTGATCATAAAGGGATGTTGTATTTTGTCAAAGGCTTTCTCTGCATCTATTGATATGACCATGTGGTTTTTGGTCTTGCTTTTGTTGATGTGGTGGATCACATTGATTGATTTACGTATATTAAACCAACCTTGCATGCCTGGGATAAACCCCACTTGGTCATGATGAACAATCTTTTTGATATACTGCTGTATCCGGTTGGCTAGAATTTTGTTCAATATTTTCGCATCTATGTTCATCAGAGATATTGGTCTGTAGTTTTCTTTTTTGGTTGTGTCCCTGTCTGCTTTTGGTATCAGGGTGATGTTGGCTTCATAGAAGCTGCCAGGGAGTATTCCAGTGTCTTCAATCTTCTGGAAGACTTTTAAAAGTAGAGGTATTACTTCTTCTTTGAAAGTTTTGTAGAATTCATTTGTAAAACCATCTGGTCCAGGACTTTTATTTTTGGGAAGATTTTTGATAACTGTTTCAATTTCATTAGCTGTGATGGGCCTGTTCATGTTATCCACTTCCTCTTTACTTAGTTTTGGAAGTTGGTAGGTATCTAGGAAATCATTCATTTCTTCCAGGTTCTCTAACTTGGTGGCATATAGTTGTTCATAGAAGCCTCGCATGATATGTTGAATTTCTGCAGTGTCTGTTGTGATATCTCCTCTTTCATTTACTATCCGATTTATCTGGGTCTTCTCCCTTTTTTGTTTTGTGAGTCTGGCTAAAGGTTTGTCGATTTTGTTTACTCTTTCGAAGAACCAACATTTACTTTCATTGATCTTTTGTATGGTTTTCCTATTCTCAATGTTATTTATTTCTGCCCTAACTTTAGTAATTTCTGTCCTTCTGGTTGCTTTAGGGTTCCTTTGTTGTTCTTCTTCTAGGTCTTTAAGATGTGCAATCAGGCTGTTTATTTGTGCCTTTTCTTGTTTCCTAATGTGTGCTTGTATAGCTATGAACTTCCCTCTTAGGACTGCTTTAGCTGTGTCCCAAATATTTTGATAGCTTGTGTCTTCATTTTCATTGAACTCTCGAAACATTTTGATTTCTTCTTTGATTTCCTCTGTGACCCAGAAGTTGTTAAGAAGTGTACTGTTGAGCTTCCATATTTTGGCACTGTTACTAATCTTTTGTTGTTTGTTAAGTGTTAGTTTAATTCCACTGTAGTCTGAGAAGATGCTTGGGATGATTTCAGTGCTCTTGAATAGGCTGATGCTGTCTTTGTGGCCTAACATATGGTCTATCCTTGAGAATGATCCATGTGGATTTGAGTAAAATGTGTATTCCAGTTTCTTGGGATGAATGACTCTGAAAATGTCCAATAGTTCTAGTTTATCTATCTCTTCATTTAGCTCCCTTATGTCTTTACTGATTTTCTTCCTGGATGATCTGTCAAGTTGAGATAGTGGGGTGTTGAAGTCCCCTACTATGATTGTGTTACTGTTAATATATTGCTGTAGCTCTTTCAGTAGAAGTTTGATGTATTTAGATGGCTTCTCATTAGGTGCATAGATATTAATAATTGTTAAGTCCTCTTGATTGACTGATCCTCTGAGCATTAAGTAGTGACCATTCCTATCTTTTTTAATCTTATGTATTTTAAAGTCTATCATGTCAGATATGAGAATAGCTGTTCCTGCCCTTTTTTGTGGGCCATTGGCTTGAATTATAGTTTTCCATCCTTTCACTTTAAGTCTGTGTTTGTCTTGTTGCGTTAGGTGAGTTTCCTATAGACAACATATTGTTGGGTTGTGTTTTCTGATCCATCTTCCTACTCTGTGTCTTTTAATAGGTGAATTCAGGCCATTGACATTTATTGATATCAAAGATTGAAGATATTTTAACGCCATTCTTGTAGAGTTTTAGAGTGTTTTGATATATGTTCTATTTGTGGTGGTCTGGTTGTTTATAGGAAACCTTTCAGAACTTCTTTCAAGGCAGGCTTGGTGATGGTTGCTTCCTTCAACTGTTGCTTGTCTGAGAAGGTTTTGATGCTTCCATCTAGTCTGAATGACAATCTAGCAGGATATAGTATTCTTGGCTGAAAGCCTTTCTCATTGAGCACTCGATAGATATCTTGCCATTCTCTTCTGGCCTGTAGTGTTTGTATGGAGAAGTCTGCTGCTAATCTTATGGGTTTTCCTTTGTAGGTGACTCTTTGTTTTTCTCTTGCAGCCTTGAGGATCCTTTCTTTATCCTTATTCCTTTCCAATCTAAGTATGACATGTCTTGGTGTCTTTAGGTCTGGGTTAATTCTGTTTGGGACCCTCTGGGCTTCTTGAATCTTTATGTCTTTGGTGTTGTCTAGACTAGAGAAATTTTCAGCTATTATGGCCTGGAGAACACTTTCTTCCTCCCCTTCTCTTTCTTCCTCTGGTAAGCCAATAATGCGTATATTGTTTCTTTTGAAGTCATCCCATAGGACTCTGTTGTTGTTTTCAGCATCTCTTAATCTCTTTTTGAGATCTCTTACTTCTTCTTTAGTTGTCTCTAATTCATCCTCAATCTTGCTAATTCTGTCTTCAGCCTCATTGATTCTATTCTCTCTGCCCTCTACTGCTTTCTGGAGTTCATCTATTTTGTTGCCCTGCTCTGATACTGTTTTAGCTTGTTCAGCTAGTTGCCTTCTTAGCTCAGCAATTTCAGCTTTCAGCTCTCTAATAACCATGAGATTATTAGAATTTTCTTCCATATTCTCATTTGTTGTTCCTGCATTTCTGATTACAATTTTTTCAAATTCTTTACTCACTCCTGTTATTATTTCCTTAGCTAATGTTTGGATGTTGAACTCGTTGTTTTGTGCTTCGCCCTCTGGAGGACTTTTAGCTGGACTCTTGTCCTGGTTCGAGTCTCCATTATTTTTTCTTGTTGTTTTAACCATTTTATATAAGTTAACAGTTTTTTCAATCCCTGAGTTGGAGTTCAGTGGTGTAAAAGCCTTTTTTTTTTTCCCCTGTAGGCTATGGTAGCCTGAGGGCTTTTAAACTATCAATAGGCTTCTTGGCTTAATCAATGACTCCTGACCAAGAGATAAAGCAGGGTGTGGCAGAGATAATCCAGTGGTTATGCAAAGAGACTTTCACAGCCCTTCAGCTATGCCACCGAGGTATAGGTCTTCTCCTGAGTTTCCCGGTTAGATCTCTGTGCCCTGGTGTCCCTCCCTGTTGCTGCTCCAGATTCTGAGGATAGTAGCAATGGAGACTCAGAGTTGTACTTGGTGAGTCTCTGGGGAGTCCTTTCCTCCCTTCAGCTGTCCCCTTGTTGGTGGAGCAGACTGGAGGTGGTGTCTCCACTGACAAACTGTTGAACTGTTAGCAGTCACTTAATCTCTCCTTAGGCCCCTCTCTCCTCTCTATCACCAGTCACGCGTGTTTGTACTCACGGGTGATTTACTGGGTTCCTGTGGTCATTATAGTCCTGTCTTGTTTTCGGTCCGGGTGGTCTCCTTTGGTATTCCTAGTTGATCCGGGAGAGGAGAGGAGAGGAGAGAAAGCGATCTGCTGCTCGTAGCTTCGCCTCCGGAAGTCGAATCCTATTATTATTATTTTTTTTTACCAGAGCACTGCTCAGCTCTGGTTTATGGTGGGGTGGGGAATTGAACCTGGGGCTTAGGAGCCTCAGGCATGAGAGTCTACTTGCATAACCATTATGCTATGTACCCCTGCCTGAGCATCATCATCTTTTTTATTGTTATTGATTTATTTATAAAATAAAAACATATCAACAAGACCATAGGATAAAAGGAGTACAGTTTCATACAGTTCCCGCCACCAGAGTTCTGTATCCCACTGAAAGCTTTCCTATTCTTTATCCCTCCGGGAGCATTGGACTCAGGGTCATTATGGGGTACAGAAGATGGAAGGTCTGGCTTCTGTGATTGCTTCTCTGCTGAACCACCATCATCTTTTTAATGGCAGAGCAGTATTCCATTGTATATCTTTACCAAAAAATGAAAGTAATTTATGGTCTTGCAAAACCAGTTCTAGGACATTTCTCTGAAAGACATGGAAACACGAATTCAGTGGGCTATCTGCATCCCTCTTTTGAGAGCTTTAATGAGGACAGGGCCAACAACGGGGTCCCAACCTCAACGCCCATGGACAGATGGCTGGAAAATGAAGCTGTGGCACGTGTGCTCCTTGGAATGGGATTCTGAATGGGTCTGTCATCTTCATCACCACGTGTGGCTCACTGATTTGTCATGGATTTAAGCTCTGTGTAGGCTGGGTCTCTGAGCTGCTGTCCAGTCCTCTGTCCCAGCAGGAAGTCTAAATGGACGTTGGGTTGAGCTTCTGTTAACTCTCCTCCCTGAAGTCCACCTTTCCCCCAGTGCTTCTCCTCATCTCAAAGATGTGTCCATCCAAGTCCCTGCTCCTCTGGCCTCAGCAGAGTGTTCAGTGTTTCCTTATTCACCTTTTACCTGGAGGTGTCAGGCGTGGGTGCATGTGTGACCTCTTCAGGAGCAGAGGGACGGATTCAAGAATTGCCCCTTTTATATTGGGAAGACAGTTTTATTACAGGCGTACACACACACACACACACACACACACACACACACACACACAGTCTCTCAAGATTTGGAAGAATTATATATTTCCTAACTCTAAACTCTTCTTTACGTGATAGCAATTATGTGTTTATCAGTTGTAGCTGGACACATAAAGTAAGTTGAAATATACATTCCCCAAAATCAACATTTTTTTCTTTTATTAGCGATTAAATAGTGATTTATACAATTATTAGCTAATAGGGGCTATATTCCACACCATGCCATTCCCTCTGCCAGCAACTGCCGTGCTTCTTCCCAAAGTCATAAAATATGGGTTAGCTATATATCTGTATCTTTATCCATTTATCTTATTTATTTATTTTTATTTTTTATTTTTTAAAAATTTTTTATTTAAGAAAGGATTAATGAACAAATCCATAAGGTAGGAGGGGTACAACTCCACACAATTCCCACCACCCAATCTCCATAACCCACCCCCTCCCATGATAGCTTTCCCATTCTCTAGCCCTCTGGGAGCATGGACCCAGGGTCATTGAGGGTTGCAGAAGGTAGAAGGTCTGGCTTCTGTAATTGCTTCCCCGCTGAACATGGGCGTTGACTGGTCGGTCCATACTCCCAGTCTGCCTCTCTCTTTCCCTAGTAGGGTGGGTCTCTGGGGAAGCTGAGCTCCAGGACACATTGGTGGGGTATTTATCTTTTTTTAAGAGCGCTTTTCATTTTTTCTTGGCACTGAGCTCTAACCCATGCCTTTATACAACCCCGCCCCCCCCCAAAAAAAAATCTCAGATTGCTTTAGAAGAAGGTGGAGCCAGAAGCCGGGTTCATTTTGCACAGGATATATTTTTAACAAGTTAATTTTTTTAACACATGGATAGATACACACATATATATTGTGCTGTAACCATCCGTCAGTACATCTGAAAAATCAGCTCTATCTAAACTTCCTTATTTATTTATTTATTATTATTATTATACCCAGAATTAGCTTTTATTAAAAGCTTACTGCTTGCTCTATTTTAGCATCATACAGCCCACAAATCCACCAACACCCCCCCCCCCCACCCAAGGTCGGTGGATATGTTTTGCATTTGTGACCTTATTACATTGTAATGGATATTATAAACAATGTATTCTGCTAGTATAAAAACAATAGTATTTACTCTTAACCAGATGATTCAGCTCTGATGGTTATTTTTCAAGCCGTGTGATGTTAGTTTTTTTTTTTTTTAATAGTGAAATGCTCAACTGGAATGCTATGCCCACTCTTTGAGGTCAAGATGTATGAAATACCCACCCCACCCCCCACAGAGTATTTATTTTTTCTAAAGAAGATAATTCTTTAAGACCTCTACCCTCAAAAGGATTTTCAGTAATTTCCTTTTGGAGCACTACTGACCCCCTGTGGCCAAGAAAGTAACATGTTTTTTTCTTCATACCAAACATTTTATTTATTTACTTATTATTTTATTTAATAATGGAAAACTAGTCCATTGGAAAAGATGGGTACAATCCCACACAATTCATACCACCAGAGTTCCATGTCCCATCCCCTCCACTGGAAGCTTCCCTATTCTTTATCCCTCTGGGAGCATGGACCCAAGAACATTATGGGGTGCAGAAGGTGGGAGATCTGACTTCTGTAATTGCTTCTCTGCTGAACATGGGTGTTGTCAGGTGGGTCCATACATACCCCCAGCCTCTTTTTATCTTTCCCTCATGTGGCAGGGCTCTGGAGAGATGAGGTTCCAGGACACACTGGTGAGGTAATCTGCCCAGGAAAGTAATGTTGGCATCATGGTAACATCCACAGCTTGGTGGCTAAAAAACATAAAGATCTAAAGAAGAAAGATTGTCTAGTAATCAGGAACCTAAAGATAAGAATATAGCAGGTGGGATTTGGGGTATCCATTTTGAGAAAAGTTAGAAAGACTGTTTTAGGTATATTTTGAGAGACCCATGCCTTTAATTCTTTAATTCATTAACTCTTGCTTGAGTCTAACAGCTAACATGCAGGCGAGCTAAAGGTATTGCATGGGGAGATGGTGTCAGAATTGGGAATGAGACAAGAAAGTTGAATCAGGGAAGAGAGCTCCCAAATCTGGAAAAAGTATATAAATACCATTAACTGTCTTCCCCATTGATCTGACCTGGAGCCCATAATCAGCACAGGAGCCTGTGTAACCTCTTCCTACTTGTAGGTCTGAGCTCACATTCCATGGTCATAGCTAGGAACATTTTAGGCTGCACTCATTTCAGGACCCGTCTTCCTCAAGTGGCAGAGTATGCTGACCCAGCCTCCATTCAGAGAGTGGGGCAGTCCCTACCATTATTGTTCTACATCAGAGCAAAGTCCTATAGAGACTCACAGGAGCATCCACTATGCTGTTCCTGATGGAGATGACCAGTGATGGTGAAGAGAGGGATTTATTAGAGGTCTAGGCCCATCATATCTAGGTGGGAATCCCAGGATTTCCTGAGTAGGGCCCTGGATGATGGGGTGGCCTGGTAATGACCAAGAGAGCCATCACAGAAGTATGCCACTCTTCTTGCCCTTATCTAGCTTTTGTTGTCCTTACTTTACCTGACAAGGGTTAGTTTTAGACTTTTCATTCTTTTCTTCTCACCCTCCCTTCCTCTCCCCCTCCTTGCCTTCCTTCCTTCCTTCCTTCCTTCCTTCCTTCCTTCCTTCCTTCCTTCCTTCCTTCTTTCCTTCCCTCTTTTGTTGATCAGAGAACCCATGGGGCTTCCCACATGTTTGTCCTATGCTCTGCCATTGCACTATCTCCCTGGCCCCACCAAGCCTTTCCCTCCCAATTCTTTCTCTAACATATACTGATTATTTATTTCCCGGTTCACAGATTTACTTAAATGAGGGGCATGTGGTGGCCCACCTGGTTGAGCACACATGTTACAATGTGTGAGGACTGGAGTTCGAGCCCCTGGTCCCCACCTGCAGAGGGAAATATTTGCGAGTGGTGATGTAGGTCTGCAGGTGCCTCTCTTTCTCCCTCTCTATCATCCCCTACCCTCTCAATTTATCTCTGTCTTATCAAATAGAAGAAAAAGAATTTATTTTGACTTGTGAATGATAGTACAGCCAAGCCATAAACCACCCTAACCCCACCAATATGTCCTGGAACCCCAGCTCCCAGAGAGCCCTGCCCCACTAGGGAAAGAGAGAAACAGGCTGGGGATATGAATCGACATGCCAATGCCCATGTCTTGTGGAGAAGCAATTACAGAAGCCAGACCTCCCACCTTGTGCATTCCATAATGATCCTGGATCCATGATCCCAGAGGGATAAAGAACAGGAAAGCTTCCAGTGGAGGAGATGGGATATGGAATTGTGCTCCTCTTAGCCCACAATCTTATTGACCATAAATCACTAATTTAAAAAAAAAAGCATTTAATGATTGCTCTGACCACTGATGCTTAGAACAGCAGGAGGAAAAAAGTGATCTAAAATAACTAAGGCTCTGGGAGGTGGCACAGTAGATAAAGCAGGAGGTCCCAAGTTTGATCCCTGGCATTGCATGTATCAAAGTCATGTTCTAGCAAGATTTCTCTTTCTCTCTGCTTAATAAATAAATTTTATTTAAAAAATGTTTATTATTGGAACATTTCTACTTATGACCACAGAATGTGAGCTCAGATCTACAGGGATGCAGAGGTCACAAAGGCCCCTAAGATGAATATGGTCCCCAGATCACATCAAATTGATGGGGTTTACAATCAACAATATTTATACACCTTTCCCATATTTGAGAACTACTCTCTTCCCTGATCCAGTTTCCTGGTCCTTCTGCCAGCCATGACATCATCTCTTCAGACAATAATTAGGATCTACCTGTATATCAGATTTTAGGCTCAGTCAAAAACAAACAAACAAAAACTAATATAGCCACAGGCCCTTTGGAATATAACTAAAATAGGCCTACTAGCTATCTACCAAATGGAGGGCCCCCAACTCTTCACCTGCACTATTCCAGCCTTTAGGTCCATGATTGGTCAACAATTTGTTTGGCTTTGTATGTTAACTCTCTTGTCAACCACCAGGTTCCAGATGCTAGCATGATGCCGACCAGATTTCCCTGGACAGACAACTCCACCAATGTGTCCTGGAGCTCCGCTTCCCCAGAGCCCTTCCCCACTAGGGAAAGAGAGAGGCAGGCTGGGAGTATGGATAGACCTGTCAACGCCCATGTTCAGCGGGGAAGCAATTACAGAATACAGACCTTCAACCTTCTGCATCCCATAATGACTTTGGGTCCATACTCCCAGAGGGATAAAGAATAGGAAAGCTATCAGGGGAGGGGATGGGATACAGAGTTCTGGTGGTGGGAATTGTGTGGAGTTGCACCTCTCTTATCCTATGTTTTAGTCAATGTTTCCTTTTTATAAATAAAAAAATTTTAAAAATTTATTATTATTATTACTTACCTACAGGGTTATCACTGGAGCTTGGTGCCTGCACTATGAGTCCACTCATCCTGGTGATTTTTTTTCACATTGTTGTTTGTGTTATTGTTGTTGCTACTGCTGTTGTTTTTGGATAGGATAGAGAGAAACTGAGAAAGGAAAGGAAGACAGAGAGGAAGAGAGAAAGACAGACACCTGCAGACCTGCTTTACCACTTGTTAAATGATCCCCCTGCAGGTAGGGAGCCAGGGGCTTGAACTGGGATCCTTATGCTGGTCCTTGCATTTTGCAGTATGTGCGCTTAACACAGTGCACTACCACCCAGCCCCCTTATTTATTATTATTATTTTTTAACTTGATAGAAGCAGAGAGAAATTGAGATAAAGTGGAGATAGAGACAGAGAAAGACCTGCAGCTCTACTTCACTACTCAGGAAACTTCCTGTCTTCTGCTGGGTGTTGGGGGCTTGAACCTGGTCCTTGCTCATAGTAATGTATATGTTCAATCAGGTGTGCCACCATCTGGCCCCAGTAAATGAATTTTAAATGTCAAATAAGTGGATTGTAGCTGACTTGGGGCGAGCAGGAAGGGCAGAGAAACTTGAAGACAACTTTTGTAATTCATGTTGAAAATACCTCTGGAGAAACCCTTAGACTGCCTGGTAGTCAAGACCTTACCAATCAAACGTGTTTGTTCTTATAAAGACAAGGCTAGCCCACACAAGAATCCCAGTTCAAGCCTTGGTTCTCCACCTGCCTGGGGTCACTTCACAAGTGGTGAAGCAGGTCTGTAGGTGTCTGTCTTTCTTTCCCCCTCTCTGTCTTCTCCTCTCTCAATTTCTCTCTGTCCTATCCAATAAAATGGGAAAAAAGAAAAAAAGAAAAAAAAAAAAAACAACAGCCTCTAGGAGCAGTGGATTCATAGTGCAGGCACCCGAGCCAGTGATAACCCTGGAGGAAAAGAAAAAAAAAAAAAGACAAGGTTGCCACAGCAGAAGTAGTTGCTGTTTGTATTTTTAAAAATAAGAGTCTGAAACTTCACTTTCACTTCTATACCTCATGTTTCAGGTGCATGTCCTGGAAGGACTTTAACAACCGAGGAATAAATTCTGAACACAGCAGAGCCTGTCACAGAATTTCAGAGTTGGATTTTCATCCTAACCATACAGGAAGCAGAATGTTTATTTGCTTGAGCATTTTTTTTTTTAATTTAAAGACTGAGAATGTAATGTGAAAAGACAGCCCTTTGAAAGGCAGGGAAATTAAGCACTGAGTGGTAAGGGTCTGCCTGAAACCTTTCTCCCAGGAGATTCATCTTCAGAGGTGCTTTAAAAGTGAATTTGCGCCAAACTCGAGGACCAGCATAAGGATCCCGGTTCAAGCCCCTGTCTCCCCACCTGCAGGGGAGTTGCTTTATGGGCAGTGGAGTGGGTGTGCAGGTGTCTGTCTTTCTCTCCCCCTCTCTGTCTTCCCCTCCTCTTCATTTCTCTCTGCCCTGTCTAACAACGAGGACATCAATAACAACATCAATGATAACTACAATGACAATAATAAAAAAAATGCAAGGGTGACAAAAGGGAAAAATAAATAAATAAATAAATAAATAAATAAAAATTGAAAAAAAAGTGAATTGTTCCCGCAAAGAGATGGAAGAGTTAACAGGTCTCACATTTAAGGCACTGTGGGGGAAAAAACAAGCAAAGACTTCTGGGACAGTTACTGTTCCAGTGATGAGAAAGTAAGACCAGGGGAAGACAGGCCTTTTCCTCCTGTGTGGCTTTTCATGCCTGCTTTTATGTGTGATTTTTGAATTCTGGAAGTATGTTCTTAAAATATATTTTACCTCCTCCCTCCCTGTCCCTCCTGTGAATTGATTGTCTTGCTAGGGTGGAAACTGATAGGTTAGCTCACAATCTTAGCCAATTTGCCAGAAAGGGCTTACGTGGGCTTATTAGCAACACCCCCTTGTGGTGTTTCAGTGCATTTCAAAATCTGAAATAGTTCCTGAACTTTCCAGGGGTTTAGGACAGGCTGAATTTGATTTTTTTTTTTTCCTCCTCCAGGGTTATTGCTGGGCTCAGTGCCACCGCTCCTGGAGGCCTCCCCCCCCCCCTTTGTTGCCCTTGTTGTAGCTTCATTGTGGTTATTATTATTGCCCTTGTTGACGCAATTCGTTGTTGGATAGGACAGAGAGAAATGGAGAGAGGAGGGGAAGACAGAGAAGGGGAGAGAAAGATAGACACCTGCAGACCTGCTTCACCGCCTGTGAAGCGACTCCCCTGCAGGTGGGGAGCCGGGGGCTTGAACCAGGATCCTTAAGCCGGTCCCTGCGCTTTGCACCACATGCACTTAACCCACTGCGCCACCGCCCGACCCCCCTGAATTTGATTTATAAGCAATCTTCACTGTTGATTTTCTAGGTGTTCATTTCATTATACTTCTTCCTTACTGTTTCTGTTAGGTTCAGCTGAAAGTTGTTCTGTTTTTAATGTATTGCACCTATTATTATTATTATTATTATTGGATAGAGGCAGAGAGAAATTGAGAGGAGAGGGGGAGATAGAGAAGGAAAGAGACAGAGAGACACCTGCAACCCTGCTTCACCATTCATGAAGCTTTCACCCTGTGCAGGTGGGGACTGGGGGCTTGAACCTGGGTCCTTGCACACTGTAATGTGTGCACTTAACCAGGTGCGCCACTTCCTGGGCCCCACTCCCTTTTTAGTGTTTTTGATCTGACCACTCCTGTCACCAAAGGTCTGTGTCCCCACCCCACCCCCATAGATAGCCACTGTAATTCTCCCACAGTCTTGGAAATAGGTTGCCTTTTTTTTTTCCACACTCACAAACTCAATTGTCTGTATTCCACATACAGATGAAACTGTTCTGTGGTTGTGCTTCAGCTCCTTACTGGCTTCTCTGAGCATCATCATCTCCAATTCCATCCACTTTATCCCAAAGGACACTATCATTTTTTTTCCCTCCAGGATTATCTCTGGGGCTCGGTGCCTGCACTAGGAATCTACTTCTCCTGGAGGACATTTCCCCCTCATTTTGTTGCCCTTGTTGTTATTCTTGTTATTGCTTGCTGTCTTGTTGTTGGACAGGACAGAGAGAAGTCAAGTGAGGAGGGGAAGACAGGTGGGGGGGAGAGAAAGATAGACACCTGCAGACCTGCTTCACCATCTGTGAATCAACCCCCTTGCAGCTTCATGCCATGTGCACTTACCTTGCTGAGCTACCAGCCAGCCCCCCAATATCATCTTTTTAAATGCTGATGATAGTTGTTCTTTTTGAAAGACAGACAGACAGACAGACAGACAGACAGACCAGAGTACCACTCTACTCTGGTGCTTGACAGTGTCAGCACTTGAATGGAAGACATGCACTCAATGATTTGACAATCTCACTAGTCCCCTTAAAAAAGACTCACTGACTTATTTTATGAGAGAGAGAGAGAGAGAGAGAGATCCAAGGTAATCAATAGGTGGTATGGGGAATAGAAGAGAGGCCTCAAGCAGGGAGCCCCTGTCATTTACCCACTGAATCACCTGCCAGGTAGCCTAACAGTTCCTCTTAAGCATACAGGGAGTACTGGTCTACCACTACCAATGTAGGGGGTGCAGCTTGTGGTCTGGGGTAGACTGAGCCAGAGGTTCTGACAAGGTTTGAAGACACATTTTTAAAAAAAATGTTTTGTATGCTAAATATGAGAGAGGGAGAGGGGGAGAATGAGGGAGGGAGAGGGAAAGGGAGAGAGAGAGACCCATATGATGCAGAGAAAAGGAGAATACAGACCACCACATTGTACATATGATGCTGGGAACTGAACCAAGAAACTCAGATATGAAAATGTGATGCTCTAGCAGTTGAACTCAGTCCCCAGTCATCATTTTTTTAAAAAAAAGATTTTATTTTTCTGTGAGAAATATATGAGGAAAAAGAGAACCAAACGTCACTCTGGTACATGTGCTGCCGGGGATCCAACTCAGGACCTCATACTTGAGAGTCCAGTGCTTTATCCATTGCACCACCTCCCAGATCACCCTATCCCAGTCATTGTTTTCTTTACTTTTCTTTTTTCCCTCCCTCCCTCCTTCCTTCCTTCCTTCCTTCCTTCCTTCCTTCCTTCACTTTCTTCTTTCTTTCCTTCTTTCTTTCTCTCTCTCTCTTTCTCTCTCTCTCCCTTCCTTCCTTCCTTCCTTCCTTCCTTCCTTCCTTCCTTCCTTCTTTCCTTTCTTTCTTTTTCTTTTTTCTTTCTTCTTTGCCTCCAGGGTTCTCTCTGGGGCTTGGTGCTGGCACTATGAATCCACAGCTCCTGATGGCCATTTTTCCCCCATTTTATTAGACAGTACAGAAAGAAACTGAGAGAGGAGGGGGGAGATGGAGAGAAAAGGATAGACATCGTGGTCCAGAAGGTGGTACAGTGGGTAAAGCATTGGACTCTCAACCATGAGGTCCCGAGTTCAATCTCTAGTAGCACATGTACCAGAGTGCTGTCTGGTTCTTTCTCTCTCCTATCTTTTTTTTTTTTTTAAGAGAAACTTCAAGGAATTTATTTACTTTTTTAAAATAATTTTTTGAAGCTTTTTAAAATTTACTTATTATTGGATAGAGACAGAGAGAAACTGAGAGGGGAGAGGGAGAGAAATAGAGAGACTCCTGCAGCTCTGCTTCACCACTCATGAAGCTTTCCCCCTGCAGGTGGGGGCTAGGGGCTTGAACCTGAGTCCCTGAGTCCTTGCATACTGTAATGTGTGTGTGTGTGTGTGTGTGTGTGTTCAACCAGTTGTGCCACCGCCTGGCCCCTTTGCTATCTTTCTCATGAATGAATAAATTATTAAAAATATTAAAAAGAAAAAGAAAAAGACAGACATCTGTGGACCTGCTTTACCACTTGTGAAGCATCTCCACTGGGGTGTGTGTGTGGGGGGGTAAAGGCTCGAACCCCAGGCCTTGTGCAGATCCTTGCACTTAGTACTGCGTACACTTACCTGGGTGCACCACTGCCCGGCTCCTCTTTCACCAGTCATTCTTAGAGTGCAGACCTTTTAAGAGCAGTAAACAGGAAGCAAGAGCCGGCCTCTATGCGTAGTCCTTTAAAGCGCCTGCACAGTCACTGTGCGAGTCTCCGCCTCTCCAGAAGAATGTTGAAGTGTTATTATTGTAGGCTCATGTCCTGGCAGTCCCTTTATCTATTTGAACCTAGGATGTAAATGCTCGAGGCTTTTTATTTTCTTTCTTCTTTTCAGTAACTACTAAAATGTAGTTCTTGTGAACATCCATATTTATCAGCTCATGTTCAGCTAAAAATCTGTGTGAAATTGTTTGGAAAGGACGTTGTTTGAATGAAACATTCTTATGTGAGAGTCTGAGGCTCAAAGCAGATGTATTTCTTTTTAAACATTTTCAAATGATCTTTTATTTATTTATTGGATAGAGATGGCCAGAAATAAGAGGGCAGAGGGAGCTAGGGAGGGAGAGAGACACCTGCAGCCCTGCTTTAACACTTGCAAAGCTTCCCCCCTGCAGGTGGGGACTGGGGACTTGAACATGGGTCCTTGCACATTGTAACATGTGTGCTCAATCAAATGTGCCACCACCTGGCCCCAAGCAAATACATTTCTTAAAAACAAACAAACAAACAACCCCTCTCCATGTTTCAAACTAGAGAAAGTTAAAGCTCAGAGTCAATGCATTTTGTATTAACTGGGTTTGAGCTTGGATCAGCTCTAGATATTTTGGTGTGATAGACAACAATGAGACACCACTCCACCCCTGTGAGAAGGTCACACATCAGAAAGGACAGTAACAACAAATGCTGGAGGGGCTGTGGGGACAAAGGAACCATCCTGCACTGCTGGTGGGAATGCCAGTGGATCCAACCCCCATGGAGAGCAGTCTGGAGAACTCTCAGAAGGCTAGAAATGGACCTACCCCATGATCCTGCAATTCCTCTCCTGGGGATATATCCCAAAGGAACCTAACACACCCATCCAAAATTATTTGTGTACACATATGTTCTTAGCAGCACAATTTGTAATAGCCAAAACCTGGAAGCAACCCAGATGTCCAACAACAGATGAGTGGCTGAGCAAGTTGTGGTCTATATACACAGTGGAATACTACTCAGCTATTAAAAATGGCAATTTCACCATTTTTAGCCCATCTTGGATGGAGCTTGAAGATATCATGTTAAGTGAAATAAGTCAGAAACAGAAGGATGAATATGGGATGATCTCACTCTCAGGCAGAAGTTGAAAAACAACATCAGAAGAGAAAACACAAGTAGAACCTGAAATGGAGTTGGTGTATTGCACCAAAGGAAAAGACTCTGGGGTGGGTGGTGAGGGGGAGGATACAGGTCCCAGAAGGATGACAGAGGACCTAGTGGGGGTTGTGTTGTTATGTGGAAAACTGAGCAATGTTATGCATATACAAACTATTGTATTTACTGTCAAATATAAAAATTAATCCCCTAATAAAGGGGAAAAAAAGACACTGAGACACATCATATTTAGAATGGAAAGGAATAAGGATAAAGAAAGGATCCTGAAGGCTGCAAGAGAAAAACAAAGAGTCACCTACAGAGGAAAACCCATAAGATTAACAGCAGACTTCTCTACACAAACACTACAGGCCAGAAGAGAATGGTAAGCTATCTACTGAGTGCTCGGTGAGAAAGGCTTTCAACCAAAATTACTGCATCCTGCTAGGCTGTCATTCAGACTAGATGGATGCATAAAAACCTTTTCAGACAAGCAACAGTTAAAAGAATCAACTATCACCAAGCCTGCCCTGAAAGAAGTTCTGAAAGTTCTCCTATAAACAGTCAGACCATGATAAATAGGCCATATATCAGAACACTCTAAAAATCTACAATAGTGGCATTAAAATATCTTCAGTCTCAGGATTCAGAGGACCTAGTGGGGGTTGTATTGTTATATGGGAAACTGGGGAATGTTATGCATGTACAAACTATTGTACTTACTGTTGAATGTAAAACATTAATTCCCCAATAATAAAAAAAAGAAAAAGAAAAAAATATCTTCAATCTATAATATCAATAAATATCAATGGCCTGAATTCACCTACTAAAAGGTACAGAGAAGGTAGATGGATCAGAAAACACAACCCAATCATATGTTGTCTTCAGGAATCTCCTTAAGTAATGTGTAGCCCTTTACAAAAACTTTGGCTCTTCTAACTAACAGGTAATTTTTGTTTGTTTGTTTACATGGTTATTTAAACTGCAATAAAATCCATCCATTGAACACTACACACCAACCCTGTAGGTTCTGATTATTTAGGGACCTTGACTGCTGAGGGGCAGGTGGGAGGGAGTCAGTTGACTTCACATTCTAACCAGTCCATGTATCCACCTTTCCTCCCTGTGAAGCAAATGTGTCTTTCCCTACTGATTGATACTCTTAGGAACTCTTTGCCAATTCTGTTGCTTTTTAGAAATCCGGTTTTATCTGGGGGAGAAGAATTTAAAGTGTGCTTTGTGTTAGATAGCTTTGGATTAAAAAAAAAGTCAGAAGAGGTAGCATGATGATTATGTAAAAGAAAACAACAACAACAACAAACTTTCATGACTCAGGCTCCAAAACCTACTACCCAAGGAAGATGGGTCCCAAAATTAGTACAGCCTAGAATGTTCCTAGCTGTGACCACAGAATGTGAGCTCAGACCTACAGGGATGCAGAGGTTACACAGGCTCCTGTGCTGAATATGGGCCCCAGATCAAACCAGTGGGGTTTACAGTTAACAATATTTATATACTTTCCCCATATTTGGGAGCTGCTCTCTTCCCTGATCCAGCTTTCTGGTCCTTTTTCCAACTATGACACCATCTCCCCAGACAATAGCCTGGGTCCACCTGCATATTAGATGTCAGGCTCAGGCAAAAACTAGTAAAGTCATGGGCCCTCTGGAATATATCTAAAACAGACCTACTAGCTTTTTCCAAAATGGAGACCCAAAATTTTCACCTGCAATACTCTTAGCTTTTGGTTTATGATTAGCCAACAATTTGTTCTGCATTATATCTTTTTATTTTTTTTTAATTTTTGTTGTATTTATTTATTTAGTCCCTTTTGTTGCCCTTATTGTTTCATTGTTGTAGTTATTATTTTTGTTGTTACTGATGTTGTTGTTGTTGGATAGGACAGAGAGAAATGGAGAGAGGAGGGGAAGACAGAGAGGGGGAGAGAAAGACAGACACCTGCAGACCTGCTTCACCACTTGTGAAGCGACTCCCCTGCAGGTGGGGAGCCGGGGGCTCGAACTGGGAACCTTACGCCTGTCCTTGCGCTTTGCGCCACGTGCGCTTAACCTGCTGCGCTACCGCCTGACTCCCCTCTGCATTATATCTTAACTCTTTTTCAGACACCAGGTTCCAGATGCTACCATGATGCCAACCCAACTTCCTTGGGCAGATGACCCCACCAATGTGTCCTGGAGCCCTGCCTCCCCAGAACCCCACCCCACTAGGGAACGAGAGAGACATGTTGGGAGTATGGATCGTTCTATCAATGCCCATGTTCAGTGGGGCAACAATTACAGAAGCCAGACCTTCCACCTTCTGCACCCCATAATGACCCTGGGTCCATACTCCCAGAAGGATGGGAGCTCTGGGGTTGGGCACTGTATGGAAATGTATCCCTCTTATCCTATAGTCTTGTCAATATTTGCATTTTATAAAGAAAATAAAAACCTAGAACCACTACACAGAGTGACAGGAAATAGCTGCCTGGTCTTGCTGACTTTGCATAAAGAGTGAGTTATTTCATTCGAAGGAAAAAGTGCTTTAAATACAGGTTACATTTCCAGCAATTAGAACAGAACTTCCTCCCCTTCCTGACAGAAAGGCCCTTGTGTCTCTGATTCCAGCCCCCCTTGCCTGGTGGGTGCACTAGCCTGAGCCCACTCCGCTCTTTTCACCCCAGCCGTGCACCACACCACGAACTAGCTTCCAGTGATTCAGCAATTTTCTCATCAGAAAGCTAAATCCTGGGGCACACATGTTACAGCACACAAGGACTGGGTTCAAGTCCTTGGTCCCCACCTGCAGGGGGAAAGTTTCACAAGTGGTTAAGCAGGGATGCAGGTGTCTCTCTATTTCTCTCCCTCTCTATCTCCCCTTTTCCTCTTGACTTCTGGCTATCTCTATCCAATAAATAAAGATAATAATAATAATAATAATAATAAGCTAAATCCAGGAGCAGAATGCCAAGAAAAGATGAACAAGAGCCCCTTGGAATATACTTAAAATAGGCCTATTATTTTTTTTTCCAAAATGGAGATCCCCAATCTTCATCTGCGATATTCATGCCTTTAGGTTCATAATTAGTCAACAATTTGTTTGGCTTTATATCTTAACTCTTTTTCAGATGCTAGCATGATGCCAACCAGACTTCCCTGGATAGAAAACCCCACCAATGTGTCCTGGAGCTCCACTTCCCCAGAACCCCGCCCCACTAGGGAAAGAGAGGCATGCCGGGAATATGGATCGAACTGTCAACGCCCATGTTCAGTAGGGAAGCAATTATAGAAGCCAGACCTTCCACCTTCTGCAACCCACAGTGACCCTGGGTCCATACTCCCAGAGGGATAAAAAAGCTGTCAGGGGAGGGAGTGGGATATGGAGTTCAGGTGGTGGGAATTGTTTGGAATTGTACCCCTCTTATCCTATGCTCTTATCAATACTTCCATTTGATAAATAAAACTTAAAAAAAGAAAGAAAAGCCTGGTGATGTGGAGGCTAGAATTTATTTATTTATTTTAATTTAGGCTGCTCGTCTAAGCTAGCTGTCACACGTGTCACCCATAGGGCCTCACAGGTGTTTTTGCTGCACTCAGGAGGGACTGCAAACTGGACAGAAATACAGAAAAACATTTGTCTCATTCTCTGATCTCTGCTGTCTTTAGCAGGACAATCTTTTTAGATGGTCCCTATGATTTTTTTCCCTTTAGCATGAGCAGCCTTGATATAATCTACATTGCAAATGGCGACTTTGTCTCTTTCTCTCTCTGGGTCTCTCTCATCACGTATGGTGAGAGAGATAGAAAGGAGAGACATCGGCAGCATAGCTTGCTTTATTTACCTATTTATTAGAGACAGCCAGAAATTGAGAGGAAGGGGGAGGCAGAGAGGGAATGAGACAGAGAGACACATGCAACCATGCTTCACCATTTGTGAAGCTTTCCTTCTTCAGGTGGGGACCAGGGCCTTGGGCCTGGGTCCCTGCACATTGCAGCATGTGCCCTCAACCACGTGCACCATCGCCTGAACCCCACAGCTCTATTTCTCATGAAACTTCTTCCCTAAAGAGGCTTGAACCTGGGTGAGCCACCACCTGGTCCCTCTTGTGTTGTGTTGTGTTGTTTTTTAATCTTCAGACCTAGGGAGAACAAACCCAGGGTTTAGTGCATGTGCCAGAATTTGAGAACCACACATATGCATACACAGAGACTGGAGGGCAAGCAGATACTTGGGGATAGGATTTCACCCAGCACCCTACTAACAGACCCTTTGGGGAGGACTTAGCCTAGCAGCATGTGAAAACCAGCTCCCAGTCGCTTCACAAGTGGTGAAGCAGGTCTGCAGGTGTCTATCTTTCTTTCCTCTTCTTTGTCTTCCCCTCCTCTCTCTATTTCTCTCTGTCCTATCCAACAACAATGACAGAAACAATAATAATAACAACAACGATGATAAACAACAAGGGCGACAAAAGGGAAAAAATAGCTTCCACAAGCCGGTGATTCGAGCCCCAGCAATAACCCTGGAGGCAAAAAAAAAAAAATTAAGGGAGTCGGGCAGGTAGTGCAACGGGTTAAGCACAGGTGGCACAAAGCGCAAGGACAGGCGTAAGGATCCCTGTTCGAGCCCCTGGCTCCCCACTTGCAGGGGAGTCGCTTCACAGGCAGTGAAGCAGGTCTGCAGGTGTCTGTCTTTCTCTCCCCCTCTCAGTCTTCCCCTCCTCTCTCCATTTCTCTCTGTCCTATCCAACAACGATGACATCTATAACAACAATAATCACTACAACAATAAAACAACAAGGGCAACAAAAGGGAATAAATATAAAAAAAAAAGTTAAAAAAACAAAAGAAAAAGAAAACCAGTTCCCGGGCAGAAAGGCACTTGCCAGCCTGGAGGAGAGAGGAGCGCCCTGCAGGGTGTCCCCTGTGTCCTTTCACACACCCCAAGGCTCAGGGTGGGATGTCAGGTTGCCCCGTGCCTCAGTTTCCCTGTTTCTAGAGATTAGCCAGGCGGCACCCTAGGTCTGTGAAAGGCCCAGAGGGAGTGACTCCGTAACATACACCAGAACAGCTGTGTGGACTGCAGGCTGGGGTGACAGGGGAACCTCCAGACGCAGAATCTACCTAACTGACCCTCAAGACAGCTACTCCTCCACACCCCACGACCCTGCTGGCCGAATTAAGAATGGGATGCAGGGCCGTCACTCCAGGGAGTCATGTCTGTGAGGTGGGGGGCGGGTGGGAGGGAAACTGGCTCTGGAGTCTCATTGTCCTGGTTGCAACCTCCACACCATCGTGGAGCCCTCACCCCACCCCACCCCATCCCACCCCAGGTCCAACCTCGCCCTTTCCTGAGTGACAGTCACAGGCCCCACTCCCGGGTCCCCAGTGCTGCCCCGTGGTGGTACGGTCTTCTGGGGGGCCCTGCTCAGCTGAGGCTGGAACTCCTTCCTGGTGCTGACCCTGCCTCTGCTCCGTGCTTGCGTGACCCCGCGGTGACTCCGGGGAGTGGGCCCTGGCTGCACCTGCGGCGGGGCTGTGCCGGCAGGGCAGGGTGGGGGGTGGCGGCAAGGGTGCGAGGGAGGCGTGCAGGCAGCACGTGCAGGGGGCGTGCCGGAAGTGCGTGCGGTGTGCGGGAGGCACGTGCCGAGCACCTGTAGGGAGGAGGTGAGGCGGGGCCGGAAGCGAGCACCTGCAGGAGGCCTACGGGCCGTGTGAGCGAGGAGCATCTGTGCAGGAGGTGCGTGCAGAGCGCCAGCAGGCAGCATGCATGCACTGGGGGCGTGCAACACCTGTGCAGGAAGTGTGTGCAGAGCGTGTGCAGTTCTGCAGGCCGTGCCCCCCCAGTGCAAGACCTCATGACCCCAGTACCCCAGGGACCCAGTGCAAGACCCTAGTGGAAGACCCCAGTGCAAGACCCCAATGCAAGACCTCGTGACCCCAGTACCCCAGGGACCGTGAGTAGCCACCACTAGGACCGCAGGTACTCCGGGCCCTCCAGCAGACCCGCGCAGCCTTGGCTGCGGACACAGAGCAGAAGTGCAGGCCCCTCGGGAGAAGCCACCTTGAACATCTCTTTCCCCAAGTCCCCAGACTTGAGCCCCACCCTTGGTGGGTGGAGGGGGGAGCTCGCTGCCTGCGGTGCATCGCACCAGGGTCAGCTTGAACCCCACTGAGTGAGCTGTGTTGGGCGGTGGCAGGAAGCCCAGCAGCACCGGGCCTCGCTCAGATGCAGTTTGAAAGCCTCTGGGACAATCACAGTCGCTTTGCTTCTATGGAGAAGGCTCCTCTGGATGGAGGCGTCTCCCAGCCCAGGAGCAGCCGCAGCCCTGCGACTCTGCACCAGGGTAGGGATACATCTGCGTGCGTCTGGAGGGGTGCACGTGGGAGGGTGGTATCTGTCGCGTTTATTTAATTTTTAAAATGTATTATTCATTTATTTTATTATTTTTTATTTGTGACTACAGTGGGTTACAAGACTGTCTGATTATAGGGTGTATAGTTCCACAACACACCTACCAGCAAATTTCTGTGTCCTTACCCTCCACCTTCCACAGAGAACTACCAGAGTTCTCACAAGTCTTACAAACAGTTCGCCTGCTTCTGTTTTATTTTTTTCTTGCGAGTTCATTTGTATTGCTAAATTCCACATCTGAGTGAAACCAGCCATCTTGCTTATTTTGCTAAGCAGAATCACCTGAAGTTTTAATCCATTGTGTCCCAAAGAACAGTTTTTTTTTATTGCAGGGCAATATTCCATGGAATATATATATATATATATATATATATATATTTCCAAAAATTTTCTTTTTACTGTTTTCTTCATTTAAAAAATATTTAGTTTTTATTTTAAGAAGAGAGACACAGAGAGAAAGATAAACACAGAGACCAGAGCACTACTCAGCTCTAGCTTATGGTGGTGCTGGGGATTGAATCTGGAACTCGAGCCTCAGGTATGAAAGTCTTTTGTAGAACCATTATGCTGTCTCCCCAGCTCTCTGTGGAATATATATCCCATAACCTCTTTAGGTAGACATCTGTAGATGGACATTTAAGCAACTTCCACTCTTTGGCCACTGTGAATAATGCAGCTATGAACACGAGGGTTACATATATCCCTTTAGCTAAATGTTTATGTGTTCTTTGGGTAAATGCTTAAGAGTGGTATTGTTGGGGACAGGTGGTGGTGCACCTGGTTGAGCGCACATGTTACAATATGCAAGGACCCAGGTTCGAGTCTCCAGATCCCCACCTGCAGGGGGAAAGCTTTGCAAGTGGTGAAGCCATGCTGCAGGTGTCTCTCTCCCTCTCTATCTCCCCCTTTTCCTCTTGATTTCTGGCTGTCTCCAATAAATAAAGATAATAAAAAATTCAAAGCAGTGGTATTGTCCGGTCATATGGTAATTTCATGATTATTTGTTCAAGGACTGTCCGTACAGTCATCCAAAGGGGCTTCACTCGTTTGCATTTCCACCAGCAGTGCAAGAGTGAGTCCTTTGACTCCACAACCTCACCAACACCTGTCATTTCTTGTTCTGTTGATGCCAGTCATCCTCTTAGGTGTGAGATGGAATCGCAGCGTAGTTGTGAATTGCATTTCTCTAATGATACGTGGAGTATTGCTTCATATACTGTGGGCTCTTTTGCACCTGTTCTTTGGAGAACTGCCTATTCAGTTCTTTGGCTCACTTTTTTTTTTTATTGAGTTATTACTTCCTTTTTTTCTTTTTGTTAAGCCGCACCAGTTCTTTTTTTAATTTTTAAATTTATTTTTTTATTGGGGAATTAATGTTTTACATTCAACAGTAAATACAATAGTTTGTACATGTGTAACATTCCCCAGTTTCCCATTTAAAAATACAACCCCCACTATGTCATTTATCATCCTTCATGGACCTGTATTGTCCCCACCCACCCACCCCAGAGTCTTTTACTTTGGTGCAATACGCCAATTCCATTTCAGGTTATACTTGTGTTTTCTTTTCTGATCTTGTTTTTCAACTTCTGCCTGAGAGTGAGATCATCCCATATTCATCCTTCTGTTTCTTACTTATTTCACTCAACATAATTTTTTCAAGGTCCATCCAAGATTGGCTGAAAATGGTGAAGTCACCATTTTTTTTTACAGCTGAGTAGTATTCCATTGTGTATACCACAACTTGCTCAGCCACTCATCTGTTGTTGGACACCTGCGTTGCTTCCAGGTTTTGGCTATTACAGATTGTGCTGCCAAGAACATATGTGTACACAGATCTTTTTGGATGGGTGTGTTGGGTTCCTTAGGATATATCCCCAGGAGAGGAATTGCAGGGTCATAGGGTAGGTCCATTTCTAGCCTTCTGACAGTTCTCCAGACTGTTCTCCACAGAGGTTGGACCAATTTACATTCCCACCAGCAGTGCAGGAGGGTTCCTTTGACCCCACAACTTCTCCAGCATTTGCTGCTGTTACCTTTTCTGATGTATGACATTCTCACAGGAGTGAAGTGATATCTCATTGTTGTCTTTATTTGCATTTCTCTGACAATCAGAGACTTGGAGCATTTTTTCATGTGTTTCTCGGCCTTTTGGATCTCTTCTGTGGTGAATATTCTGTCCAAGTCCTCCCCCCATTTTTGGATGGGGTAATTTGTTGTCTTGTTGTTGAGTCTGGCAAGCTCTTTATATATGTTGGTTATTAAACTCTTATCTGATGTATGGCATGTAAAGATCTTCTCCCATTCTGTGAGGGGTCTCTTGGTTTGGGTAGCGGTTTCTTTTGCTGTGAAGAAGCTTTTTAATTTGATGTAGTCCCATAGGTTTATACTTGCCTTAGTCTTCTTTGTAATTGGATTCGTTTCATTGAAGATGTCTTTAAAATTTATGCGGAAAAGAGTTCTGCCAATATTTTCCTCTAAGTATCTGATAGTTTGTGGTCTAACATCCAAGTCCTTGATCCACTTGGAATTTACTTTTGTATTTGGTGAAATACAGAGGTTCAGTTTCATTCTTCTGCATGTTTCAACCCATTGTTTCCAACACCGTTTGTTGAAGAGACTCTGCTTTCCCATGTAATAGTCTGGGCCCCTTTGTCAAACATTAGATGTCCATAGGTGTGGGGCCTTGCACCAGTTCTTTATAGATGCTTGCTATCAATTATTTGTCCAATGTGTGATGTGTAAATATCTTCTTCCAGTTACTGAGTTGCTTGCTTATCCTTGGGGAGCTCACTTTCTATGTATAAAAGTTTTAATTTGATATAGTTCCATCTCTTTGCTTTTGCTTTCCTTTCAAATGCCCGTGGACTGGAGTCTTCAAATTATGTCTTTATTGTTAATATCCTGTGATGCATGTTTCGCCGATATTTTCTTCTGTATGTCTTAGAGCTTCTGGTCTAATATCTAGAACTTTGGCCCTCTGTCAACCTTTAAACAAAATCCAAAATGAATTTAGCTGGGTGGGAGTTGCCAGAGGAACAGCAATTGAACAAATAAACAACCCCGCCCCCCAATATCCTCTCACCTGGAGAGCTTGCTTACCTGGGGAAAGAGGAAGGGTGCTGGAGGAGCGCCATTGGCTGAGAAACAAGTGGCGGAGGCTGCTCATTGGTGGAGCTGTTGCTGGGCAGGATAAGCCTCACCTGCGGCCTAGGTGACTTGCAGAACCTTTAAGAAACAAGGACAGAAGGGGGAACCTTGGACTGGGTGTGGTGTATTTCACCGAAGCAAAGGACTCTGGGAAAGGAGGGCAGGGAGGGAACCGGGATCCTGGTGTGTGATGGCAGAAGAGGACCCGAATTGAGTGAAGGGTATTCTGCAACCCGCCTGCTGTGCAGAGGTGAAGGAATTGTACTCCACGTGTTCCCAACTCTACTATAATCATCCATTAACTTCCCAACTTAGAAAAACAAAGCCGCTTAAAAAATTCTTTAAAAAAAGGTGGGAGGGTGCTGGTGGTGGTGCACCTGGTTAAGCGCACACAGTACAGTGTGCAAGGACCCAAGTTCAAGTCCCCGCTTCCCGCCGGCAGGGGGGAAGCTTCATAAGTGGTGAAGCAGTGCTGTGGGTGTCTCTCTGTCTCTCCCCTCCCCCTCTCAATTTCTCGCTGTCTCTATTTAGAAATAAATAAATAAATAATCAAAATTCAAAACAAAACAAACAAATGAAAAAAAAACCCAAAGCAGTGAACATGGGATGATCTCACTTCATAGACGGAAGTAGAAGAGGAGACACAAAGCAGAACTTGGACTGGGTTTGGGGTATTGCATGAAGTAAAGGACTCTGTGGTTGGAGGTGTGTGTGGGGTAAGGCTTTCAGGTCCTGGTGCATGATGGTGGAGGAGGAACTTACTGGGGACTATAGAGTGTTTGCAGAAAAGAAAGTTTACCCATGAGCCAACAACTGTACAACAACTCTACAAACCATTCACTCCCCAATGACTCTTAATAAACAGAACAGAAACCCCCTTAAAAAATTGTTGTTATTGTTGTTGTTATTGATGTCGTCATTGTTAGATAGGACAGAGAGAAATGGAGAGAGGAGGAGCAGAGAAAGAAGCGACTCCCCTGCAGGTGGGGAGCCGGGGGCTTGAACCGGGATCCTTCCACCGGTCCTTGCGCTTTTGGCCACAAGTACTTAACCCACTGTGCTACCGCCTGACTCCCACCCCTTTT